>NC_040234.1:36922353-36974822 GCF_001444195.1 Xiphophorus couchianus
AGTTTCACATTAAAAACATTAAAATTCATTTTTTTTATTTATTTCAGGTTTTTAAAAAACAAGAGAAGAAGCAAAAGGTATGACAGAAAAACATGTGCATACATATCAAGAACAAAATAATTAGTTTACTAAGAAACAAACATTTAATCAGTTTCCATCAAACTAATGACTGTTATTAAGCTGTAAATGTTTCATCGGTCCCATGAAGCTTCTTGTTTCCTTCTGAGCTCAAACTGGAGAAACAAAATGGAGGCAGACGGACGGAACTGACCGATCAGAACCGTTCTGTGCCCGACCCGCTGGACTGCAGCAGAACCGCTTTAATATTTAGACCTGAAGGTTCACCTGGACTTTACTACACAGCTAACTGCTAACAGCAAATAGCTAATAGCTACTGCTAACAGCTGTCAACTGATAGCTGTAAGCTGCTAGCAGCTTAATGAACATTAACTCCTCATCTTTTCATCCAAACATGGAGGAGATTCTCCAGTAGCAGCCAGTGTTCAACAAATCTGAAGAGGCCTCTGACTGAAGACTGCTGCTGTTTAGCAGTCTCATGCTAACATGCTAACAGATCAGTATGAAGGCAGCAGAGAAGATATTCCACAGGAAGATCCTGGATGACCTCATCAGCTGTTAGCTAGCTCTGCTAATCCACTTCCTTTGCTTTTGCTGCTCTGCAGCATGAAGCCTCCTGTTCAACTGGGCTCAGAGTTCACATGTTATTTTAGCTTTTGAGATGCTAATCAGATAGCTCAAAGTTGGAAAAACGCCTGGTTGCCATGGTTACGTAACCAGGTTCTGTGGTGGAAAATTACTACATATTAACATCTGCTGATTATGTTATATTAAATGTTTGTGAACTCTCAGCAAAAGAAGCTGTTTGGGAGACATGCAGAAGGTTGGAAGTTGTTTCCTGCAGCAGAACCAGAACCAGAACGTCTCCAGGTTTTGGATCCTTGGTATAAAACTGGTGTGTTGTCTCTGCCTGTTCGGCTTTTCATCTGAATAAACCTGACAGAGTGATTTCACCCGACAGCTTGGGAAAAAATCTGAACAGCCAGAACCAGAGAGAGCAAATAAGCAGAAAAATGATCAGAGATTCAGGTTCTGATCCAGGTTCTGATCCAGGTTCGGCTTCTTCATAAATAAATATGCCCCGTCTCTGGCCCGGTTCTGTTGGACTGGATCAGCCTGGAAACTCGTCTTATTGATGGAAAATATTAGAGAATAAAACTTTCTCAGTATTTTCTGTTTCTGTTTCTGCAGGAGATTAAATCTGAACTTCAGACGTTTAAATAACAGAAAATATTTATTCCATCTTTCTGCTGTTGCTTCATAATGTTTGATGGACTTTAATAAATTATGAGTCATAAAGAAAATCAAACTGTAATCAGCCAGATAAACATAAACTCTATGATCATAAATCATTCCTACCTGGTTGGAAAAGATGAGTTTTAATAAAACGACTGGAGAACATGGACTCACTGTGGCGCTCCGGCTCGCTGCGGGTGTCAAACTCTGGGCGCTCTGGAAGCAGAAACAGGAAGAAACAGGCAGGAACAGGAAGTGAGGTCACGGCCATGTTAGCTGTGATTAAACTCACACATAAAAATGATTAGAAACTCCTTAATAATCTGACATTTCCTGCAGTAATAAAGAGTAACATTAAATTTTATTATCCTGACAGATCATCAGGTTAAAGAGTCATTTCTACATGAAGTCATGATGATAACAGCTGAGATTAAATGAAGCTCTGTTAGCAGGCTACGCTAACAGCAGGACTCCCTCCGAGCTCTGAGGGCCCGGCGGACCGCAGAGCAGAACTCCCTGTGTGTGTGTGTGTGTGTGTGTGTGTGTTGAATTTAATCCAGATGGTCACATGAGTCGCAGCATGTGATGCGGAGCCGGTTCTGGTTCTGTTAACATTTATGACGGTTTCATAATAATCATCATAATGCTGCATTCCTCAGAGAACATGAGAACGTTCTGCCTCCTCCTCTTCGCTCCGCTGAGCCCGGCACAAAATCAGAGACATGTGAGGAAGATCACAAGGCCGCCGGCGCAGCCAGAGTTTCTGCCTGCTGCTGCAGCTCGGCGCAGAGAGCCAGCCGGTGACTCAGCGTCAGCAGGAGTCTCTGCTGTGGATCAAAACGTTTTCAGCTGAAACAAACCCGGATCCACCAGAACCGGTTAGTATGTTCTGAATGCAGCTTCATGGAACACAACGAGTTTCTGAAACCGTTAATCGTCTTCATGAAATGTAAAACACATCATTCCTCTGAGATTAACACTTCTGGAAAAACTAAGAGTTCCCTCAGACTTTATTTCTACTGTTTCTGTTCAAACATGAACATATTTTATTTTAATGAGAAAATCTGTCACTATAAAAAGATACTGAAGCTCCATTTATATCATAGTTCTGGCACCAAATTACCTCCATACAAATAAAATCCATCTGTTCTGAAACATCATAAAAACTATCATTCATTACCTTTACAGTATTCTATTTATTTACTCTATTTCTCATAATTTGTTGCTCAAACAATTTAATAAACACCACAAAGGCATAAATGCCACTGATGTAACACAGCTTAGCTACAGGGGCGGATCTACTGGGGTGGCAACTCAGAGCCGTGCCACCCCTGTTGCCACCCAGCTGGTGACAATGAATTCAATAAATAGTTATGGCAAATAGGACATTAAGCGCACAAATCTCTTTTTTCAGACAACATTGAATGCAACACAATGTAAACTGACACCTACTGCTGAGTAGCGGGAAGCGCGAGGCAGCAGCATTGATGTATATGGATGGATGGAAATATTCCTGGACTGGATATCAGTAACTCATCCTGTTCACTGGGTCAGAAATACTGGTGGTCAGGAAAATACCACAATCACGCAAAGAATCTAAAAAAAGGACGCAATATTTAGCGGCTAATTCAACCGTATGACAGCCATAGATAACAAGGTTCAAAGGTTTCACATATAACAGGTGAGGAAAAAGTTTTGATTTATTGAAAAAGTGAGCAGTGAGCTAGTTATGCTAGGCTAACTTGCTAGCTGCTATTGACTCTGATAAGCTCAACATGCTGCGCAGTTCGCTGTGTTTTGGTTCCTAGCACTAAACAGGACAAGCTGCTCACCAAGTCATCAGTAGAGCAGGAGTTTAAATCAGCTAATCTGTGTTCAGGCCAAAATAGATTAATAATCACAATATAGACATCAAGCCTGACAGCATAATGTAACAGACTGGATGTTCTGTTTGGTGGTTCTGATACTTCTTTGTGTGGGAAACGTTAGTTTCTGGTATTGATTTAAATCAGATTTAATAGATATATCTGATAATCTAATATTTTCATGACAGATTTCTGCTCGTCCTGCATTAGAATAAAATGGTTTTCTGGACACAAAGCATCACTAATAGATACTGTCCAATCCAGTAATACATATCAATTAGCAGGAATATAAAAGACGTAAAAATAATTAACTATACTACATTAAGAAATTCTATTTACTCCTCAGTGCTACATGAAGCTCATTTTGAAACAAATAAATCAAGTCCAGTGATAGTTCTGTGGAAGCTAAATGTGAGAATGAGACGTTTATATAAATACTGCCATATGCTGCCACCCCTGAAAAATCCTTGCCCCCCTCCTGCCACCCCATAGATATTTTTCTAGATCCGCCCCTGCTTAGCTACATAGACTAAGCTAACTGTTATTAGCTTTGGTGACATAACTGCTTATGCTAGGCTAAAGATCTTAGCTCATCTGTTCAAAGTGAAGAAAATTATTAAAACTTATATCTGTCCATATTGTTAAAAAATGCTATAGCTAAATAGAGAGGTGAAAAATGATTGGCTCATATAGATGAGCTAAAAGGCTAACAGTCCTCGTCTTAGCTCAACGAGCTAAACCACAAAATCTCTGCTATCTGCTTTTAGCATTAGCTAGATGAGATGATTAAATAGTTCACCTGACCTTAATTAAATGTAATTTAGTTTTTCTGTTGTAGCTGGCTAAAAGGTTGTGAAAATAAGAAAACTTGGCAGAATTAGCTTCAACCTATAGCTAAAGCTATGCTAACAGTTCGAAGCAAGCAAGCAATATCATAGTTTAACAGAAAACAATTTAGGACATTTTTTTTTACAACTTTTGAGTTTTAAAATGAACATGAAATGAAGATTTTTGTGTTTTATGTTCTTAAGATCATGAAACAAATCCTCAAAGGATTAACAAAGTTAAACAAACAGCTTCATCTTAGACTTCAAACATGTTCTTTGCCACAGTAATATCTGTGATTCTGGTGTTTTTAAGAGCAAACAGGAAGTGCGAAGGCCACCAGTTGGTAGTTGAGGGCAGAAAGCCTGAGAGTCTGAGAGCTGAAGAGCAGCTGTGGTGAGACGGATGAGAAAAACAGGAAAAATGGAGATTAAATCCCTGTGTCACATCTGGCTTTTCCTGCTGAGTTACTGTTAGAAGACTGAATGTTTTAACCAACAGATGTGTGACAAATTAAAGGATGAAGCTAAAAGCAAAGTTGTTTAATTACAGTCTGACTCACTTCTAAAGTGATAAAATCTGTTGTGTGAAAATTATTTCTCCCAGTTTGCCCAGTTTGAATGAAGGAGGTTTGGTTGCATGAAACGATGCATTTATCCTTCCATGTTCCAACAATGAACCAAATATTTTATAAAAACAAAACAACCTTAATTCAATCTAAAAATTATTTTATTTTTTGTTCTTGCTAAAGAAATACAGATCTGTGCAAAACACAAAAATATCCAAACCAAACAAGTTAAATGGGAAAAATAATTCTCCATAAATCTAATAACTGTTTGTTGCACCTGCAGCAGCTAATAAGTACAGAGTCTTTAACATAATTAACAAACATTTAAATTTGACAAAAAGTAAAAAGAGAAGAAAACGTTTAGGGTGCAAATACTTTTTAGCAGCATTGAAAGTTTGTCAGCTTGAGTTCATTAACATTTATACTCAAAATAAAAGTCAAACGTCTTTGAAATCCTGACAATAATCCACAGCGTTTTGTATCGCTAACAAAACATTAGCGTTTCCTGCTAATGCTAAAGCGCTACACCAACATGGTATTTAGTGGAAGCTAATGCTAACGCGCTAAGTTCATGTTGATACCAAGATACATCTGAACATTTGCATACTTGTTTAATGAACAGTGGCTGTTCGTTTGTTGCCTTTTGCTCAATAAAGTTTCTTAGAAGAAAAAAAAGGATGAGGAGAGGAAATGAAGCTTCATTCCCTTCAGAATAAGAGCATGAATTAAACATCTAAGAACAGTTGAGAACCAAAACTCCAACATGGATGTCAAACTTTGTTCATCTGATAGTTTATAAAACAGACAAATAAATTAGTGATTTAGAGTTTAGGGGAAGCTAAATGTGCAAAACGTTTTCAACGTTAGCAAAATACTAAAGCGCTAAATGAACAATTAGCAACGCTATGAGCGGATTAGCAGAAATGTTCCCACCACTGATAATGCAGTTCACACATAAACCAGTGACAGACTGGTTTGGCTCAGTGGGAGTTCGCTTCACATTTTTTCCGGCAGCTTCCTGACAGTTTGCAGCTGCTGACTCTCTGCGAAGCCGTTCATTTTCTGGGGATTTCTCCTGCTAAGCTCAAACAGACTTCCCTGACTCCACGTCCGAGCTTTCTGGCTGCGGCAGATTGAACTTTGGACCAGCAGCAACTCCTCAGGGCTTCCAGACGGAGAAGTGAAACAGATGGTAATTTGTTCACGTTTCCACTGAAGGCCGTCCTAACGCTCTGGTGGTTTTAAGTTTAGATTATTTCCCTCCTCATGCGGCCATCTTGGACCTGGCAGCCATTCCGCAGCCACACTGTTTAACCGCTGAGCAGGTTTAGTTAATCAGTGGGAGCTTAATCTTTTAGCTAAGTGTTTTTAGAGTCAAGTGGTGGTCACATGTTTACTCACTTCATGCAGATTTTGGAACAGAGATTTTAAGCTGATCTTTGGCTGTTTCCTGTAAACCAGATTAGTGGAGCTCTGACCTGTGGGGTCGCTCTGGGAGCGGCTGTGTTCCCCGCTCAGCCTCTTAAACAGAGATCGCATCACCTTGGCGCTGCCGAAGCGCTTGAATCGGGCCCGGACGTTCTCATGGTACCACTCCAATGTACCAATTTTCAGAACCCTGGAAGAAAAACCAGCTTTAGAAACACCAAACCAGAATTTCTGGAAGTTTCTGGAGGAGAAGTGGAGCCATGAACTGCTGGTGCAACATTTCAGAAAACAATAGCATGATGGTTTGCACATGGAGCTGGAAGGAACTAAAAGTATTAATTTTTATGGCTGCAGAGTGAGCCGAACGCGTTACGTAAGGAGTCTCTGTTCAAACGCAGAGCCAGGATGTCAATCATGTGCTTTTAAGTCATCCTGGAAAAACCAGGAACTGCTCAGGACAACTACACAGAAATGTCATAAAAACGCTGGATGTCAGCAGGAACCAGAAGAAATTCGTTACATTCAGGCAGTTAAATCCTCCAACTTTCTGCACAAACTGTAAACAGAGAAATAATAAAGAATATTTTTGTATTCTTAAACATCCCAGTGTGTTTCTAAAATATGAATATTTAAAACAACAATAAACACCTAGCTGACTTTAGCGTCCACTAGCTTAAGCTGTTTAACTCATAGCTAGCTAAACTGAAAAGGCTAATATAGATGACATTAGTATGGTTAAGCTCAATAAGTTGAAAAGAGGCTAATTGCTAATAGCAGCTAGCTAATAGCTCATAATGCTAACCACATAAACCAAGTCATCTGCTGTTAGCAGCTAAACAAATTTCCTGAAAAAGCTAAGCTAAAATCTGATAGCATTAAGCTTAAATCCATAAGCTAAGTTGCTGCTATCATGTAAATGCTAACATTAAACTGTTGGTATTTAAAATCAGGTTTAATTGTTGTTTTAATTTGTTATTGTTATGGTATTGTGTTAATGTGATTTTGTGTTTGTTTAATGCAGCTACAGATGGAAATTAGCATCTTGCTAAATCTGGTGTATTTGCAGAAATATTGTACATTAATTAATATTCACTGACCCTCAAATTCAATAAATTCAAGTTCAAAGACAGCTAAGCTGTTTATCATAGCTAAGCTACATAAGCTGTGCTAAATAGCATAGCTAACTGAACTCAGCAAACAAAGCTAACTTTTAATCTTTAATTATTCCCTAGATTAGAAAATGAGTTTTTTAGCTTAAACATTAGCATGTTTTGGTAGCTCTATTACATTAGCTCTGGTTTCATCTCTTTGTAGACATTTGCTAATCATTCTTATTTTTGGCAGTTGTTATCATGTGTAACCATGGCAGCAGTGCTAGCCAACAGCTGGTGATGTCATCCAGGAAACGTGACGCTGTAACATCGTCTCACTGACTCTGATCGTACGTCATGATGCTTAGCCTGAGGTGAAAACATTAAAACATCTGATAAACGTCTCTGGTATGAAGTCACAGCACCAGATCATTTAGACTCACAGCTGTGCAGCAAACAAAGGCGAGAGGCATCGACCCGTAGAGAACAGCCGGAACCATAAAGACGGTTTGGGGAGACAGTAAATCATGGATGTTAAATGAGCTGCAGAAATCTGCCTTAAAACGAAACTTGAGTTTGTTCTCGGTGATTTCTGCTTCACTGAGTCCAACTGAGAAACCTGAGAAACTTTGACAAATCAGAGTCAGAAAACTCAAGAATAACATCTGAACTGTTCCTGGTGTGATGACCTGAGGGGAACAGAAACGGATGGTTTCAGCTGGAGCGTTTTACCTGGCCAGGTGGCAGGGCTCACACAGCCAGCCCTGCTCCCTCCTGCTGAGGCGGCTGCAGGAGCGGCAGACGTAAAGCTGGCAGTCCAAACACTGACGCTTGACGTTGACCAGGAACCTGAAGGGCTGAAGGCAGCGGATGCAGTAGGACTCGGCCAGGCTGCTCCGGCTCCCCAGCAGCTCCCGCTTGGTGTCTTCTTTCTCTATTTTACTCTTCAGTTCGCTGGAAAGCAACCAGACGAAACCAGAACCTTCAGCAACAAATCCTGATGTTTCCATGTTTTCAGTCAAAACTCAGTTTGCTTTTGTTGGGTTGTTTGGATTAGTCATCAGCAGTCAGTATCTAAATCACAGTTTGGACAACAGCCA
Organism: Xiphophorus couchianus; assembly: GCF_001444195.1. Classification (NCBI taxonomy): domain Eukaryota; kingdom Metazoa; phylum Chordata; class Actinopteri; order Cyprinodontiformes; family Poeciliidae; genus Xiphophorus; species Xiphophorus couchianus. The sequence goes on from NC_040234.1 coordinate 36,930,545, forward strand.
GACTGCAGTGGCTCAATCATGATCTGACTCCTTTTCATTAGTGAAATATCAACATTAAATAATTCAGTTTTCATCTGAACTTTGAAATACTTAATGTAAATAATGAAAAAATAAAACTCTAAAAAACTAACAATAGATTTTTCTTAAAATTTTAGTTGGTATAAATGATTTAAACTCTCTTAAATTGTCTCTGCTTTGTGCAGTGTTTAGTTTGGACCCATGATTCTCTCCAGTGAGGCCGATCTCCCTGCTTCAGGTCAGATACTGAGTGCTCAGAACTGCCCCATAAAACCCCGGTGTGAAAAGTAGCTTGATCTCAGTGAGTTTATTCTACAGGACTAAGTCTAGTATGATGCTAAGCTACGTTAACAGTGTCCAGCACAAGTCAACCAGGGAAAACAAACATTTTCCCCAAACTGTTGAAGCAGTAACTCTTCCAGACTGCAGACATGAAGTCAAAGTGAGTTTCCAAGCCGCTGATCGCAGCTTTTACAGCTAAATAAACACCCTGGACGACTGCAGCAGGCAGATTATCGTTTCACTTATTTTTTCTAACAAATAAGAGTTGATGAAAAGCAGAAGACAACTTTTTCTGGGAAGAAGTGGGATTACGTTGTTTTCACTCCTTCACACAATCAATCAAGTTTACAGAGAAACTGCAGAGCAGAAAAAGTCCTGAAGCAAAGCTGAGAAAACGTGTAGAAAAGCCCGTTTATCTTTGCACCGTCCTGCAGCCGTTCTGGTGTTGGGATGACTTCACCGCCTCCAGCCGAATGTTTTCTGCTGCAGAGCTGAAAGTAAAGCGCCTGATTGGTGGAGAAGTTAAAGCCTCCCTCAGAGAGACGCTGGCTGCAGCGGAGGGGAAACTATTCAGATAACAAGCCCCAAATGTCCCGGCTGAAAAACAGGAATAAGAAACTATTCCTGAAGGAACGGGGGAGTTTTATTGCTTTTTGAAGGCTTTTGTTTGGACCATACTGGTTAAATTATGGCCCATATCACTGGGATCAGTGGGACATGGTTCATGATTCCTCACCCCATCGCGCACACAGCTGCCTTGGTTTAAACTCTGAATGATTTAAAAGTAAAATTAGCTGAACATTCTCAGTACTATTAAACTCCAAATCCCACAAATCTGGAGCACAGGATTCCCTTCCACGGCTTCAGAGCAGAAAGCAACGAAGCCACCAGGAAGAGATCAGGATGAATCTGGTTTCAGCTCCGGATGTCGGGACAAAACGGCGTCTAGATGCTCTGCTGTTCACTTCATTTGTTTTAGAGAATTTAACTGACGGATGAAATAAAGTCACCGAGTGAAAACAGCAAAGCGAACAAACTCCAGTTAGCACTCAGATGGGTTTAGCCACCGCTAACTAAACAGCTAGCTACGCTAACCCTGAGCTACATATGTAGCTCTGGGCTAAACATTTAGCTTGAAGTTAAAGGTTAACTTAATATTTAACTTTAAACTAAATAGTTAATTTGAAACTGTGACATTAATGAATGAATGAAAAACTTGGTGAAAATATGACTTTTATAAATATAAACACGGCTGAATTTCTGCTGTTGGTTCAGTTTAATGGACCAGAACTGGACTGGAAAACAGTTGGGCTGATAACTCATATGTCAGAGGGTTTTTTGAATAATAAATTGTACCAAAAAGTTACATTTCTAGTTTTCTTTGGTGAAATAAAGATTTAACTTCTTGGTGTGTGAACTAGTTTCTGCTTTCAGGCGTTTGAACGCTGACCTGGCTCCATGTTTCTGTTGTTTGTGATTAACTGCAGTTTCTGCTCCACAGCGGACCTGAGGAATCTGGGATCAGCAGCCAGACGTTTTCTTTACTCTGCCTGACTGACAGTTTTACGTTTCCAGCTTCCAAACAAACTCAGGCTCTCAGGAACGGCTGGGTTCGCTGCAGCTTCTCCTGTTATCAGCATCACGGCAGATTTGATGGTTTCTTCCAGAAAAACAGGAATATTCTCCAACATCAGACCAGATTCTGATCCCACAAACTGAAACGGTTTTTATTTCATGGAAAGTTTAGTGTTCTTCATAAAAAAATAAAGCTGCTACAGTGTAATCGGTTTGTTATATTTTTATGACAAACACCATAAAAAATTGTTCTTCACCATTTTTATGGCGTTCCTCATAAACATGGCGAAGCAGTTCCTGTTTTATGTAAGTTAATGAATAAAGTTTCAACGCCATGAGGAAATTATGGATATGAAACCAGAAATCATGGAGGTTCTGAAGATCCACCGTCTACATGTTTTATGAGCCTTAAGGCCACAGATTATTAAAATAAGAATCGTTTTCTGTGAGCATGGAGTCACGACAGAAGTAAGTACACCCTTCAGCTGACAGAGTTCAGGAGTTTCAGGTCAGATCACTGATCTGTGGTCGTTAGCATGATGATGTTGATGATGATGAAGGAAATGTTAATGTTAAATGTTTCTGCAGTTAAAGTTGAATCTTATGAAACTAACAGGATTTTATCTGTAATAATTCCTCCTTAAAGCTCAGTTACGTTTCAGTCTGACAGAATCAGGTTTTAGATTTATTTCAGTTTTTCATTTCAGCTAATAATAAATTGACCCTGATGCTTGTTTTCTGATTCTTTAAACTAAAGTGAATAAATGTACTCACTGTCACTGTGGGCCGAGCAGAACCTGTTTGGTTCTGTTCAAAACAGAAAACAGAGGAAACGTTTTGCTTCCTGTTGCTTTTTTGTTTCTCTCACCAAAGAAAAACAAAAATATTTCAAACTGTGAACCAACATATTTGGTTTTCATTGCTGAGGTTTGGACAGTTTTATGTGGAAACCACATGAAAATCAGAACCGGATCAGAACCGCAGAGGAAGAAACAGCAGCAGCTTCACAGGAACAAACATTCAGATGGAAGCAAATAACTGCAGCAGAGCGCTAGCCAGGAATGCTAACAAAATGGCCGACAGTGAGGTCCTCTGCTGGCCCCGCCCCTCTGTCTGTTTTGGGAGGTGAATTCTGGATCCAGAACAGTTCCAGAGGTCAGAGGTCACAGCAGTGAAGATGATAACATTAGCGAAGCCCTCAGTCGTCCGGCTATTTATTCATTCTTAAGGTTTAATATCTCTCAGCTTCAGGGTCGTCAGCTCTGCTAGGAAGGTTTTCCAGACAGTCGGGAGTTTGTTTAGGGGGATTTTTGTTCATTCGTCCTCATTCATATTAATGAGGTCAGACACTGATGTTGGACAGGAAGACTTGGTTCAGGTTTCCGCTCTAATTCATTCTAAACATGTTCACAAGTTGGAACAGGAAGTGAGCCGTCACCTTTTACCAACCCAAGACATGTTGGGTTGGTAAAAGGCTGAACTCCTGAACAACAGCCGAGCCCCAAGATCCTCCTTCCACCAAACTTTCCACTTCACACGATGAAGTCAGAGAAGTCGTGTTCTCCTCAAAGAGTTAAACTTCCTGCTGACAGGATAAATAATGTGATGCTAATCAACTCGTGTATTCCTGTCAACAGCTGCTGAAAACTAAATAACTAATTAAACTAAAATAATTAGCAGTGATGGAAACACGTTCACTAACCCACTGATACATAGCTAATTTTATATTTAGCACACTTAGCTTCAACTAAAGTACATTTTTCCAGCGCTAATTTTCTTGGCTGTTTTGTTGAATAAAGTTTGGGATGAAGTTTTGATTATCGACTTAAGAATTTTTTTATTATTCAGACGTTTATATTTACATTGTTTCTTTGATTCATTATGGAAGAATTTAGCGCTTTAGCATGAGCTTCAGCTAAATACCATGTTGTCATAATGCTTTAGCGTTAGCGTAGCTAATGTTTATGATTAGTGCTTTGGTATTAGCGCAGCAAGCTATTTAGCTAGTGGTTCCCACCACTGATCATTGACAAACAGAATAAATTTCTGAATTTACCCGAGCCGGTCCTCCTCCTTCCTCCGCAGGTCAAAGTCTCTCTGGACGACGTCCCACACGTGTCTGGCCTCTTCGTCCGTCAGTCTGGACAAATCCAGCTTCCTGCCCACAGCGGTGGTCGGCATGGCGGCGGAGAACAAAGATGGCCGACGGATGACACCTGGCAGACGACAGCAGGCCGAAAATGTTTCTTTGAGATTCAGTGAAGAAAACGGAGATTAAGTTATTATCACATATCTGTGGAAGAAATGAAAACTCAGAGAATTTAAACACCTAAAGGCTCAAATAGCTGAATTTATCCACCAGATGACCTTCAGCAGCTGGTTAAGAAGCAGACTTGAGGCAGAGAAACGGAGCAGAGCCACTGGGAGTTCATTCACCAACATTTAACAAACAACCTGTTTCACAGGCCGCAGGTCTCAGCAGCAACAACTCATTGTGGCTAATATGCAGCTAACAGGATATGGATAACATGGAGTTAACAGCATGTGGCTAACATGGAACTAACAGCATGTGGCTAACATGGAGCTAACAGCATGTGGCTAACATGGAACTAACAGCCTGTGGCTAACATGGAGCTAACAGCATGTGGCTAACATGGAGCTAACAGCATGTTTCTAACATGGAACTAACAGCATGTGGCTAACATGGAACTAACACCATGCGGCTAACATGGAGTTAACAGCATGTTTCTAACATGGAGCTAACAGCATGCGGCTAACATGGAGCTAACAGCATGTGGTTAACATGGAGCTAACAGCATGTGGCTAACATGGAGCTAACAGCATGTGGCTAACATGGAACTAACAGCATGTGGCTAACATGGTGCTAACAGCATGTGGCTAACATGGTGCTAACAGCATGTTTCTAACATGGAGCTAACAGCATGTGGCTAACACGGAGCTAACAGCATGTGGCTAACACGGAGCTAACAGCATGTGGCTAACATGGAGCTAACAGCATGGGGCTAACATGGAGCTAACAGCATGTGGCTAACACGGAGCTAACAGCATGTGGCTAACATGGAGCTAACAGCATGTGGCTAACATGGAGCTAACAGCATGTGGCTAACATGGAACTAACAGCATGTGGCTAACATGATGCTAACGGCATGTTTCTAACATAGAGCTAACGGCATGTGGCTAACATGGAGCTAACAGCATGTGGCTAACATGGTGCTAACAGCATGTTTCTAACATGGAGCTAACAGCATGTGGCTAACACGGAGCTAACAGCATGTGGCTAACATGGAGCTAACAGCATGTGGCTAACATGGAGCTAACAGCATGTGGCTAACATGGCTGCTCCAGTTAACAAACCCACCAACAAATACACACAAACTTTGACAAAAACAACCAAATCATCACAATAATATATATTATCAAATACTGTTTATCTTTGAGCACCTCTAAAAACACATTTGTATAAATATAAATCTAACATTAAACTTCTAAAGTGCATAGTTTATTGTTTTATTCCCTCCACAATGGTATCTTCGGGAACCTTTAAAAGGTGCTCAGGTCCCCGGGGAATCTTTTAGCGTGAACAGAGGAAGACAGAGTTTAGCCACATGTACACAAAGCCTGCAAACGTCTTTCAGTGCATTTCAAACAGACCCAATAAAAATCTATGATCCATTTGTTTGTTTCACAGGACAGCAGCAGTTCCTGCTGAGATGACACTGAATTAATCAATCAATAACTTCAATCTGTTTGTACTCGTTTCATTTATCGTTCAATACACATTTTAAATGTTCAGACCTTCATTACAGGCCCTAAAACTGAACAGGAGAGGAAATCGGAGAAACAAACTGCAAATTTAAACAAGCTGGAAAATCTGGGCAACATTTTGAAACGTCACCAGATCAGATGAAACTGCATTTCACCGTTTCTAAACAAAAATATCAAGACTTTGAGTAACAGAAAGGAAAGACACCTGAGAGAACCTGGGAGGGGTCAAAGGTCATCTGTAAACCATCTGAAGTCCATCAGAAAGGAAAACATTTCATCAGCTGATCACCTGCAGCAGGAAGGTCAGAGGTCCTCCTCTGACTCTGCAGGCAGCAGGTCAAAGTTCAAAGGTCAAGACAATGAACCAGCACAGCTGACTGGAAAGGTTCTGTCAGAAACAAGATGGCTGCCAGACGGAGGCCAGCAGAGCAAAGACTTCTGGGACAATTTCCTGTGGAGAGACGAGACTTTGGACCAAGATGGAGGAAACCAGGAGCAGCAGAACTGCAGTGAAGCACGGCGGTGGAGGTGTGATGGGTTGGGATCCGGGTCCAAAGAGCAGCAGATCTGAACGACTGAAACAAAGAGATTCAAGGTGCTGCAATGGCCTAGTCAAAGTCCAGGCGTGTGCCTGACCGGTAATCTGAGCAGAACCTGAATGGACCAGCGCTCCTCCACCTGCAGCTGGAGGGTGTACTTACTTTTTCACGCTCTGCTCCTGCAGGATGCCTCAGATCTCTTTCATAGACGCTGAGAGATTTAGAACTAGCGCCGCCTGGTGGACGGGGTGTACTTACTTTCCTGTGGCGTCTCCATGTCCAGTTTGCAGGACTTTAATCAAATCTGGGTTATTTTGGCCTCAGAGGGAAACAGACTCACGTGGTTTTCTAATCTGACAGGATGAAGGCTCTCCTCCTCTTCCTCAGCAGGCAGAAAGCAGCAGGCATCCCATAATACTCCTGCTAGGCTCAGAAACCTCATCTGATTTCAGGTGGAGCTGCTGCGTGTTTACAGGTGGGAACATCCTGGCTTCTGATTGGTCAGCAGAGCAAACAGTTTATTATTTATTCAGTAGAAAGTTAAAACATGAAACATCAGGAGACGCTTCAAGTTTCAGACTGATGAAAGGAATCAAGTGTGGAGCCGAAATCCTGCAGGAAACTCAGGAAGCAGCTCACATGATGCACTGATGGAAAAACTGCTGCTGCTCCACCGACCGAGACGGATTAAAGTGAAGCCACTGAGGTGGAGGAGACATGGAGACACGGAGACACGGAGGAGACATGGAGACACGGAGGAGACATGGAGACACGGAGGAGACATGGAGGAGACATGGAGACACGGAGGAGACATGGAGACACGGAGGAGACATGGAGACACGGAGGAGACATGGAGGAGACACGGAGACACGGAGGACACATGGAGACACGGAGGAGACATGGAGGAGACATGGAGAATCATTGTATTGCAGACTCACCTGGTTTCCTCCTGCTGCTCTGATCACCTGTTGACAGAAACTCCTCTGGTCAGTAGAGGTCAGTGGAGGTCAGTGGAGGTCAGTAGAGGTCAGTAGAGGTCAGTGGAGGTCAGTGGAGGTCAGTAGAGGTCAGTGGAGGTCAGGCGGTGCGTCTCGCAGGACAGGAAGTGTTGCCAGGTGAGGTCGGCCGTCGTCTGGAGGCTTCTGTTGGCTCGGCGCCGTCAGTCTGGATTTAAACTCCAGGTCACATGACTGGACCCAAGCAGGCAGAGCTGGCTGCTGATTGGCTGCTGCTGACTGGGCCCTGATGGGGTCCGCTTCATCAGAACCGCTCAGAGAAACTTCAAACTGAAGATTCATTTCATCTGATTTCTGATTCTGCTGGAAATTAAAGGATTTGCTGCAAAAATCAGATGGAAGCTGGAGCAGAACGACGGAAACCTTTGAAATATTCATGGGGTAAAAATTGCAGCTGCACCGATTGCAGATTTCTGGTCGATACCAATAATTTTGTCTGCAATTTTTCTAAATGTAACAAGAAAGTTGCTGATTTGTTAGCAATGGAGCAGCTACTACCTTTTCTGGGGAAGATCCCACAACATCTGGACCTTCAGAACCAGCTCTGATGTCCGTCCAGGTTGAGAGCAACTCTGTTAATGGCATCATGTCACTGACAGGGTCAATAGGTCACGATTAGGACCTTCCATTAGGTCAAGGGTCAGAGGTCGTGCCCTCCGTCGATCTGAATGTTCGGCTCATGTTCACTTCTGACCTGAGGATGTTTTAGTTTTCTTTCTCTTGGTCCTAATGTGGACCTGCCTGACAGTGACCTTTGGCCCCTGACCTGTAGATGTGGATGAACTGATTCTGGAAGTGATGAGTTTGTGTTTTCGCGCTCAGACCATTAGAGGCTGCAGCTTCAGCACTCTGACATGCTGTTGCCATGGAAACACTGATTTTCTGAGTTTCAACACTGAAGAACTTTGGTTTTGATTGTAACAAAAGTTCAGATCATGAAACCCAAATGCAGAGAAAGTTTGATCATCTCTAAATTAATATGTCCACAAAACACAAACACATGAAATCTGTTTTTTTATTTCACATAACACGTTTACAGTAATTTGAACAGAAATCTGTTTCTGATTCTGAATCCTACAACCTGAAAACTCCCGGCTGAAACCGACAGAGCAGCTGAGGACGCTTACGAAACCAGCAGATGACGGAAAACAAGAAACTTTCTGTCCTCTGGCCAGAAACATCCAACCAGATAAAAGAGCAGCGAGCAGCAGAGAGCTGCGGCGCTCCAGTTCCTCCGGAATCCGCTTCATGTTTTCCCAGAGCTCCGGCCGTGAGACCAGGACAGAACCGCTTCAGGCCTTCACCCACACAGAACCGCTCTGTTCTTGCTTTATTACTTCCATCTGCGCAGATCTATAGAGCTACAGAAACAGAACCGGTTCAAACGGCCGGAGGAAAGAAGAAGACCAGAACATCAGAACCCGGTACCAGAGCAGAACCTGGAACCAGAACGGAACATCAGTGAAACCGGGCCGCTGGATCCAGACCAGAACATCAGAACCCGGTACCAGACCAGAACCAGCTGGAGGTAACCGTGTTTCTCCTAACAGCTGCCTGTGAAGCGTAACAGTGGCAGAAATCATGACAAAGTTAAAATAATCCAGTTAGTGCTAACAAGCTAACAGGTTACTGATGATTTCTGTCCTTTGCCATGACGACTGAACCTCATGTGGTCGTCATGGAAACAGCAGGCTACATGTCACCAGCAGCTTCTAAAATCACATGTGAATAACTTTGTTCTTGTGATTAAATTAAAAACATGGCGCCATCATCCTCCAGCCACTTCCTGTCACTCTCTTCTTCATGTTTTCCAGCAGGACCAACATCCTGTTGATCACATGACTAGTGTGACGCAAAAAAGTGTTCACTCACTAATTTTGATACACTCAGAAGAAACCATCTCATCCTAACGTTTATTTCCAATTTGACTTTTTTCCATTAAGTAAATTTATTTTTGTTATTCCAGTTTACACATCTGTATCGTCAAAGTAAGCACAGCTACAGGAAGAACAACCATGACACACTCACTCATACCAAAGGTAATCTGGAGGTCAATTAACGTAACGGTCATGTTTATGGACTGAGGAACCCGGAGTACCCAGAGAGAACCCTCACGGAAAACAGGCACAGCCCTATGGCTCTCCAAGCTAACCGCATACGAAGCTAACTGTACGCTAATGATCTTTCTGCAGGTTAGCTAACTGATGATCAGTTAATCTAAGCCAATACATCATGTTAAGCTAGTTAACAAGAATATTAATGTTGTTACAATCATTAGTAGTTAATTAATAAACTGTTGCTTTCCTCACTTTAAATCTATTGCCACAACAGAGAGAGGTTGGGAGTGTTAGCCTAGCAGAGGGCTGCAGTGTTAGCTTAGCAGAGGGCAGCAGTGTTAGCTCAGCAGAGGGCTGCAGTGTTAGCTTAGCAGAGGGCTGCAGTGTTAGCTTAGCAGAGGGCTGCAGTGTTAGCTTAGCAGAGGGCTGCAGTGTTAGCTTAGCAGAAGACAGCAGTGTTAGCTTAGCAGAGGGCTGCAGTGTTAGCTTAGCAGAGGGCAGCAGTGTTAGCTTAGCAGAGGGCTGCAGTGTTAGCTTAGCAGAGGGCAGCAGTGTTAGCTTAGCAGAGGGCTGCAGTGTTAGCTTAGCAGAGGGCTGCAGTGTTAGCTTAGCAGAGGGCTGCAGTGTTAGCTTAGCAGAGGGCTGCAGTGTTAGCTTAGCAGAAGACAGCAGTGTTAGCTTAGCAGAGGGCAGCAGTGTTAGCTTAGCAGAGGGCAGCAGTGTTAGCTTAGCAGAGGGCTGCAGTGTTAGCTTAGCAGAGGGCTGCAGTGTTAGCTTAGCAGAGGGCTGCAGTGTTAGCTTAGCAGAGGGCTGCAGTGTTAGCTTAGCAGAGGGCTGCAGTGTTAGCTTAGCAGAGGGCAGCAGTGTTAGCTTAGCAGAGGGCTGCAGTGTTAGCTTAGCAGAGGGCAGCAGTGTTAGCTTAGCAGAGGGCTGCAGTGTTAGCTTAGCAGAGGGCAGCAGTGTTAGCTTAGCAGAGGGCTGCAGTGTTAGCTTAGCAGAGGGCAGCAGTGTTAGCTTAGCAGAAGACAGCAGTGTTAGCTTAGCAGAGGGCTGCAGTGTTAGCTTAGCAGAGGGCTGCAGTGTTAGCTTAGCAGAAGACAGCAGTGTTAGCTTAGCAGAGGGCTGCAGTGTTAGCTTAGCAGAGGGCAGCAGTGTTAGCTTAGCAGAGGGCAGCAGTGTTAGCTTAGCAGAGGGCTGCAGTGTTAGCTTAGCAGAGGGCTGCAGTGTTAGCTTAGCAGAGGGCAGCAGTGTTAGCTTAGCAGAGGGCTGCAGTGTTAGCTTAGCAGAGGGCTGCAGTGTTAGCTTAGCAGAGGGCTGCAGTGTTAGCTTAGCAGAGGGCTGCAGTGTTAGCTTAGCAGAGGGCAGCAGTGTTAGCTTAGCAGAGGGCTGCAGTGTTAGCTTAGCAGAGGGCTGCAGTGTTAGCTTAGCAGAGGGCTGCAGTGTTAGCTTTTCATGCTATTAAACTGAATTTTGTGTCTCCTCTCTGTGGTCTTTGTGCTCAGTAACGGTTAGCATACGCTGTTTTACTGAATGCTTCATGTTGCTGTTTCACATTTAATGATGTTTAATCGTTTCCACTCCAGCTCAGTTTGGCAGCTGGACTTTAGGTTTCATTGGGTTAGCTTAGCTAGCAGAGCCTCCTGGACTGTAGCTGTTAGTGATTCTGTGTTTTTAGTTCTGAAAGAGAGTGGAGGCGATAAATCACCCAAACTTCTGAAAAATGAACCTCCTCACTTCAGAGACCACAGTTACGGCGCTGGACGCCGCCTATCTGCAGAAACTCAGCGACCAGCTGCACCACCATGCAAATCCTCTGTCCAGTCAAAGAATTCAGTCATTTTGAACATAATTTAATTTCACAGTCAGCCGTAGACGTGTTGTTTTTATTCGTTTCATGTTGTTTCACCTGCCAGAAATTTGTTTAGCATGTGGAAATTTTTTTTACCAAAAACAATGACTGACCTGGTTGGCGATGTTGCTCTGCTGGATAAACTGTTTATGTGTGAAAATATTAGTAAGATTACTCAACAGCTTCTGTATTTTACTGTTAAATTGGTGTAAAATTCCCAAAATAAGCCAAGAGCAGCGCCTGGTTAGCTTCACCAGTTCACCTGGAATTTAAACTACAGAGAGCCAGAAGTTTCCCAGACTGCTTTGCCAGTCTGCAGTATCACTGTGTAATTTTCCCAGAGTTCTTTGCGGTAACATGGTGTAATCAGGTTCTACATGCAGAACTGAAACGAGTTTTTCTGATCTGGAGGGAATGAAGCAGATTCTTCTTCTGACGTTGACCAAACTGCAGCGGGAACATCTGCAGACAAAAAGTTATTTTATTTATATAACAAACTTCAGCAACAAGGCAATTCAAAGTGGCTTACATGAATTAAAAAGGAAATTCAAACAAAAATAAACCAAAAAAAGAGCAAAAGAAGAAAGACAATAATAATGTTGATAATTCCTGTTCTGAGTTGCTAGGTAATTTTTCTGGATTGTAAATTTGTTCTAATCCCTGTTATGGATAGCTAAAGTTAAAGTGAGTAGGTATCGTCTGGACTTTCTAAGTATGTTCCAGTTTTGTAAAAGTAATAAGTGCTCCACAATTTCTAAGTAGTAATAAAAACTAAATGTTCTGGACGAAGTTTTCCTGGATTGTTTTCTCTCCAGCTCTCGGTCTTTTCCTCTGCTTCTCTCCCTATCCATTCTCACCCTGATTGCTCGTTTAACAGACTCTCCTTCAGTCTGTGTCCGGTCTCCATGGCAACCACTGCTGGACCAAGCCATGGTGGCTTCAGCGACTGACGTCAGGGTTTCGCTCAGCATGTTGGATGAAGCTTTATGAACAAACCCAAACAAAAATATTGTCACCTGGATGGATGTTAGCTGGATTCAGGCGCACTGCCATGGAGACGGTGGGTGGTGTAAACATTAATACTCATGGATGAACATCAGAGCTTATTGTACATTTTCTGCAAAAATGGTGAAAACCACTGAGCTTAAGCGAAGCTAACTCCTGAGTTCCTGTAAAATCCTCTGTGATCGATGGGAACGTATTTAAGTTCTTTAAAGAATAAAAATATTTGCGTCCAGTCTGTTTGATGGTTATTTTTTCCTTCTTTATTTAGAATTTTGACAGGATTTAATGAGGAAAAAGATTGCAAATTATCTAGGTAATTTTTCTAAAGCCAAAAAACAGTGTTGTATAAAGTACTGAAATCTCAGAGTCAAGTAAAAGTATAAGTACCTCTCCAAAATATGACTTTGGTAAAAGTCCAAGTCACTGACTGAAATGTTACTTGAGTAAAAATCTTAAAGTATCTGAAACTTCTTGTACTTAAGTATGGAAAGTACTGTAAAAATGGATGTACTCAAGTAATGTAATGAAAAGTACAAGTAAAAAGTAAAACAAAGCAAATGCAGTTTGAATGACATTTTTTATATTTTGGTAAACTTGTCAAATACACTTAAAATAATGTACCCAACCAAGTGTAGGCAAAATTAAACCTGCTAATAGATATACCTGCAGGCATCATTTAGTTAAGAAAATTAGGTGCTTTACCTATAGCACAAGGTTAACTTAACCTGCTTTACAACTGAACCAGCTTCTTAGTAAACCCTCCAGGACAGAAAATACAAAGTTTTTGTAAGCCTTAAGTTTTCCCTTCAAGTAAGGTCAGTGCTGAAAATGAGAAAAATAAATAGTACAGAAAATGCGGCCAACATGAAGAAAAAGAGCTGTTACGATTACTCTACTTCACAAATCAGTGAATCAGTCAATGCTACAGTCAGTAGCTGGTGCACACAACTGGTCATTATGCAAAAGAAAAAAAGAATTGGGAGGGAAATGCAGCTTATTGGCATCTGTAAACCTGGTTTTGAACTTGCATGCCTTTCCTATATTCGTTAAATTTAGTCTAAATTGCTATCGCTATGGCTTCTGTCCCCCCTTGAACAGAGGAGTCTAGGTAGCCTGCTACAGTCAACATTAGGCCTAAGCTAAATACACCACGTATGGAACTGAAACAATGCCAAACAAAGTTCATTTATGGTCAACGTTTCACAATACAGTAGTGTCTAGTGACCAAGCTATAGTTACTGAAACAGGAGGATTATAACCATTTCATAAGAAGTTACCTCGATGTGTTTCTTCAAGTGGGACGGGGAGTTTTTGTAAGATAGAATTTCCATGTGGCTGCTACTGATTGCGAGACTTGCTTTGTGTTTAATGGGAGAAGTGAAACAGGTGTATCCTAATTAAAAGTAAAGAAATCAAGAAATGGCAAAAAATGTGGAATGAAGATAAGAAAGGAAGAAGATTATATGAAGTACAAAAGTCAGTTCAAATTCGAAGCATTAATGAAAGAAACAGAAGAGAAGAAATAATAATTAGTAGATTAAGAGTAGGTCATACCTACTTAAATGACATGCTTTATACAATAGGGAGGAAAAATAATGATAAATGTGAGAGATGTGGAGAGAAAGAAAATGTAGAACACATATTGATGAAATGTAAGTCAAATGAACTCGAAAGGGAAGAATTAAAGAGAATAGTTAGAAATATGGGGCATGAATGGAATCTTAAAGGTATATTAGGAAATGAAGGAAACATAACAGATATTCACAAATTAAGGAAAGCATTGTTTATTTATCTTAAGAATACAAAATTAAAAAATAGAATTTAATAGATGTGAAGTAATGCTGCTACACACTCATGTACAGTAGGTGGCGGTATGCACCTTAAAGTTGCTTGTGATCCGCCATAATAGAAAAGAAGAAGAAGAAGGTGTATCCTATTGGTGGTAATGAACAAGCCCAGGCAAGTTCTTTGGGCTAGGCTACGGACTTTGTTCGGTAGCCTACTTGCTACTTGCTAATCAGTAGGTGGGGTCAAAACACTTTGTTTCTCTCTCTCGCTTTTTTGTAACGAGTAACTAAACCACACATTGAAAATGTATCGGAGTAAAAGTACGCAATTAAGTTCGGAAATATAGTGAAGTAAAAGTGAAAGTCATCAAAAATTTTCATACTCCAGGAAAGTATGAAGTACTCCAAAATATACTTAAGTAAAGTAGTGAAGTATTTTTACTTCGTTACTATACAACACTGCCAAAAAATACCCCAAAAACCGAGATTTTGATTGAAAAAAAAAAGAATCAGGAGGGTGATCTCTGAATGACGTCAGATGTAATTCAGGTGGAACGGAGGAAAAATGACGTCTCAAAATTAAAATAAAATGAATAATATTCAAATCTCCTGATTAAAAGAAACTAAAGGTGGCGTTAAAAGAGATAAAAATTCAAAGAGTACAGTTGATGTTAGCAACATTTATTTTGTTTTCTTCCACCTTATTGGAGTTAAGGACATTTTACAGTTTTTCTCAGGCAGATGGACCGACTCAGTGTGTCACCAGCAATCATCCATGTTGGATGGATGTTGGATGGATGTTGGATGCATGTTGGATGCATGTTGGATGCATGTTGGATGGATGTTGGATGCATGTTGGATGCATGTTGGATGCATGTTGGATGGATGTTGGATGCATGTTGGATGGATGTTGGATGGATGTTGGATGGATGTTGGATGGATGTTGGATGCATGTTGGATGCATGTTGGATGTTCAGATAGGTTTTTTTACAGTGCAAGCGTGAATTGATCCAAAAACAAGCAGAAATGTAGAGAGCATGTAGGTCAGAGGTCCCTGAGGCCCCTGAGGTCCCTGAGGCCCCTGAGGTCCCTGAGGCCCCTGAGGTCCCTGAGGCCCCTGAGGCCCCTGAGGTTCCGGCGTCCTGCATGTTTTAGTCTCTCCCTGGTTTAACTCACCTGGATCCAATGACGGCTCGTTAGAGGCCTAACAAGAACGTTGACCTGCTGAAAAGGTTGTTGGTACCGGGGACAGAACTAGAACCTGCAGGACTCCGGGCCTCCAGGACCCACTTTGGGCCCCTGATGCAGAATAAACACACTCTGCAGTTTAATGCTCTCACTATGAGGAGCTTTAATCCTCAGGATGTGACTCTGAAATGCTTCTCAAGTGTTTTTTAGTCACCAATCAGAGCAAATCTTTACTGTCCTGATCTGACTCCTCCCTGCAGAACCAGAGCAGAACCAGAACCGGTTCTGCTCTGGTTCTGGTTCGGTTTTTACTGCAGCAGCAGCTCTGTTATGGGAATCCCCCGTTTTACTGGGAAACCAACAGCTGTGAAACACATCTGGCCATTAATGCAGTTTTTACTGTAAGATGTTTGGAACAGAAGACAAAGAGCTTACAGAGGAAAGCTGATCCGTTCTGTACAGATCAGGAAAAAATAGATTCTGTCAAAGATTTTGTGTTTTAATGTGAAACAGAAACCATCTGGAAACTTCGGTTTCATTTTATATTCTATGTCTTCATAACATCAGACTCTTTCTATAAACACATCAGACTCCCACCAATAGGCATTTTAAAGGTTTCACTGCCACCAAATCACCAGAACCACCAGGGTTCGTACTCAGAACCCTGAGACTAAAGCAGCTCCATCGACATCATTACAGGAAAAATCTTTGCTGCTAGCAGGACTGAATGTTAGGAACATAAAATGTTTCTGTCCCGTTTTATTGTCTTAAATTGTTTTGAGTGGTTAAAGTCTCATCTACCAACTAGCCACAGTTTTACTTGTTTAACACGCCTACCCATTCAACTAAACCATGAAGAAGAAACTAAGAGCTTCAGTGATTCTCAGAGAGTCTGACATGTCAGGGACGGAGACGGAGACGTCCCAGAAACCACCAAGAAGTAAAATAAGTTCATAAATAAAACTTGTAAAAAGCCCATGTGGAGTCAGTCTGACAGTTTTAACCATGTAGCAGCTAATGCTAATGTCAGCATCCACAGTAGCAGCTAATGCTAATGTCAGCATCCACAGTAGCAGCTAATGCTAACATCAGCGCCCACAGTGGCTGCTAATGATAATGTTAGCATCCACAGTAGCAGCTAATGCTAATGTTAGCGTCTTCTTCTCTAAAGAAGCTCTATGAATAATCAGGGTTTCGTGAAAATTTGGAAAGATGAATGGATAGAAAAAGATTTTGCTGCATCCTGATGAAGAAACTACAGATTGAAACAGATTAAAAACTAGAAATATTTTTGTTGTTCAGCTCAAATATCTGTTCATTCAGTAATTTAGCAGCAAAGGGGCTTTTGAATTGAAGATGTTGCTGATTTTGTTGATCTGTGTTTAATTGCAGCTCCACTAGTTCTCCTGCTGCAGACCAGTGGAGGTTAAAGGTCACCTTCCTCAGCTCATGAAGCATCAGCAGCGACTCAGAGCGCTGACATGTTGTCCAGGATCGCGGCTCGCCGCTCCGTCCTGTAATCTGACTTCCTGCCTCCTCTGCGTGACGCCGCGCTGGCTCTGAACGCAGCAGGACTGTTCGCCTGGTGAGCAGAAATTACTCGCAGATGTGAAACACGCTTACTCATTTCTACCAAATCATGGAAATTATATGTTCTCAAGGTAAACACGGCTCTGAGAGCAGGATGGAAAAGTCAACGCTCTGGGTGAGTCAGCTCATAAACATCTTCCAGGCAGCTGCAGAGCTAAACTCCCTACCTCTAAATCATCCACCGCTCCACTCACAGCTTCACGTTTCACCGCTTGGCGTTACTGTTGCAGGGTTTTCATTCAGCTCCACTTTCTGTTCCTGTTTTATTTTGAAGGTCTGGTTCTTTTATTCATCATTTCAAAGGTGAAATTTTCAACTTGCATGTTTGAAAAGTGAGCTGGAGCGATTCCTGAAATCTGATTTAGGAAGTCACATCTGACCATCAACAAGCTCAAAATCCAATATGGCTGCCGCTCAGACAGTGAAAGCTGCAGCAGTAAAACGTTTTTGTTCCTCAGATGTTTCATTTGTGTTTATTTCACTCAACAAATAGATGTGAAACTGATTCAGCCATCCAGAGAGATCTGGTTGGACTACGCTACTTAGCAAAGCAGGGCATAAAGTCACCACCCTGCCAGAGGCCCCCCGGGGCCCAGGGCCCCACCATGATCCAGCTGAAGTCCTGTTCCTCCTGATGGTCCGGTCAACCTGGTTCTACTGGAACCAGAACTCCATCATCTGCTCCACCTCCAGCTGCTGTGGCTCTGAGTCAAACCAACCTGTTCCCCTCCTGGCCTGTGGGGGCGCTGCACCAAGAACCACTGAAGGAAACGACACAAAAACCTCTGAAGACACTGAGAGCAACTTCCTTCTTCACCAGATGGAAACAAGATGGAGGCGTCAGATTTTAGTGTTGGAGGATTTCTCTTTAGTCTTTGGCTAAAGACCAGGAGCCATTTCTGCTGCCAGCATTAGGCTAACATGTTAGCTTTGGTTGTATTTGCCCAGAATGCCCTGCTCTGTAGTCTGCTTCCTGCTTTTGGAGCAGTTTTGGAGGTCAGAGGTCGAGTAGCGTTGAGTTGATGTTCAGCGGCGTTTTACTCGGAAACTTCCTGTTCTTCTCCTTCATGTTTGGACCACCATGCGCCATCGTTTCCATCTCAGCGCCATGTTGGCATGAATCTACCGTCGGCATGTCCGAGTTGCTGTGGCGTCGCCATGGCTGCCGGCTAATAGACGCAGGCTGTCCGTTAAAGAGCCTTCAATGGCGGCCATTGTTCAGGAACGTTGGTGAGTCAGAAAGCAAGCCGAGGAGCGGGGGGGCGGTTCTGTGTGGCTGCAGCTGGCAGAACCAGAGGGAGACGTGATGCATCAGGAGCTGGAGAGACTTCCTGTCTCTCACCCTGAACGGGAGCCAGACGGACGGTTATGGCCGACGCTGGTACAAACCGTATTTCAGTCACATTGCGCTTTACTGTTGTTAAATCAGAGAAGAAGTGTTCCTGTGTGAGTCGCAGTGGGCGAGGCGAAGGTGTGGTCGCTTGTTTCCATGTAGGAAGAGGAGCAGCAGCCTTCATCGGCCGGCCATGGGAAAAAACAAGCCAGGGAACGGACCGGTTTCCAAACCAGAGCGGTTCTGGAAATATGTGTTCACCACGTGACGGGCCGCAGAGCCCGGCCGATTCCCCCGAAGAGCCTCGTTAAAAAGCAAACTCCGCTGCAGAGCCCGGCTCAGACTGACGATCCTTCACCCAGAAACATCTGAGGAACCACAAGTTTACATACACCCTGTAAAAAACCCATTTGCTCTGTGTTCAATCAGAACCAAACTTCTCTGGCTTCAGATTATTTCTATTCGCTCAAAGTCAGAAAAATCAGGAAGAACATTTTCAGTTGAGTTTCTCTGAATTCAGAAGTTTACATACCTTTGGATGATTGTCTTAAACTGTCTGATTTGGGTCAGATGTTCTGGGTTTTCTTCCTGACCTTTCTCCCTGTAATTTGCTGGAGTTCTGGTTCATTCCTCCTGACAGAACCGGTAGAACCGGGTCGGGTTTGTAGAACCTCTGGATGTGAAGCTCATCGTCTTTCTGGAGTTTTAACTTCCTCATGATTTCTTCCGATGTTGCTTCAGTGTTTCCACATAATCCTCTTTCCTCTGGATTCCATCAGGATTCTGAAGCGGACCGGTTCCTCCTGCAGTAAAACAGCCCCACAATATCATGCTGCCACCACCACTCTTCAGTTAGGATGGTCCAATCGTCTTCCAGATGTATGACGGTCATTACGTCCAAACGGTTCCACTGGCTTCTTCTTCGCTGAGCGGCCTTCCAGGCCCGGTTCGCTGGATGAAGACTCCGTCTCTGGCGGAGTTCAGGGTCAGTCTGGACGGTTTGGACCAGAACCGCCTCACGTCCGTCAGAGTCTCAGAAACTTCCTCTGATTTGTTTCAGCTGGATTCAGAACCTGATCCAGAACCGAGTGTGAATGAACTCGGCTTTAATTGGGTTTATTGTCTCACACTGACTGATGATCTGTCTATAAATAATATCACGTTATCAGAGCCGCGGTTCCGGCAGCGTCTCCTTCACCTCATGGTTCCTCATCATGCTGCTCTGTCTCTCACCTGTTCTGGTTCTGGTTGGACCCGGCCAGGATGCAGCAGTGCATCGTCTCCTGCAGTGTTCGCCTGCGAATGAGTATAAAGTTCAAACTTGACTTTTAAAAGGCAACAAGTCAGGAAAAATAAACTTTTCGTCTCTTAAGTCCATCTGGCTGGGAGCCTGGAGTCTCTGGGAGAGCAGAAAATAAAAAACTAGTTTCTCCTGATGCTGAGTAGAAAGTTTTATTTTCTGTTTTTTCATGTTTTCCAACCGGTTAAGTATTCCATATTAGTTTTGAACTGTTGCATTACGGTTTTTGCTGCAGAAATGCTAAACAAGGTCACAGATCTCCAGCTGACCGGCTTTGTGAATGCACCATTTTTAATGATTTTTTGTAGTTAAAGTCCAGATTTAGTTGTAAATGTTCTGACATCAGTGGGGAAAAGTGGACTTTGCTTCTTGGCCGAACGCTGCAGCATTCTCACCGGCTTCGTTTACCGGACGTGTTCAGTCGTGTTGTGGCTCCAACATGTCCGCCTGGAAGCTCCAGCTACAAACGTTTTAATCAGTAAAACGTTTCTGTGCCGCTACATTGTCATGGCTCTGCTAACAAACTACAAAAATGGCCGACCGGGATTGAAACGCTCTGTGACCTGGAGGGGGCGGAGTCTGAAGTGTCTCATTTGCATTTAAAGACACGGCACCAAAACGAGTTGCTCTCAGATACGGCTGAGGTCAAAGGTCAAAGAGGAGCCTGAGATCAAACCAAAACATGGAAGGTCAGCTTTGACTAGACCACAACTGGAGGATTTAGAGGGAAAAAGGATTTCAAAGCACAATGTGTCCAGATTGGTGATCCTGATCTATAATCAATCAAATCATTCATTACTGAGAGTTTTGTTCTTGTCTTCGGGTTAAATCTGCAGGCTGACGTCTCTGACAATAAGCTGATGACATCACGCAGTTCGGGTTGGGCCGAACAGAACCGCAGGAGGAACAAACAACCTCTGCCCGAGCTTTGATGTTTTCATTTAACGCCTGCCAGCATTTCTGAGGTTTTCTGCAGATTTTGGTTCTTCTCTTTATGACTGAGCGTGTCGATGTTGGAACGTCACGTTGGGTCCGGCGGGCTGGAACCGGGTCCAGGTGGAGGTCCAGGTACGGAGCGGCCCGTCAGAACCGGACTGTGGAGGGAAACCAAAGGATTTCTGGGACGAACCGCAGCTGGCAAACAGATTTTATAAGCCAACGTTTCTTCGCTGCTGCGATCATCTGCTCCTCATTTCTGTTTCCAACAAGTAAAACTGGAATGTTTTCACAGAAAGAGGAAAACTAAGTACACCCCATGATAACCTCTAACCTCAGCCCGGCAGCCATCTTGTTTCTAGACAGAACAGACTCTCAGCCATACTGGTTCAGGGTCATGACCTTTGACCTGTAGAGACTGAGATGGAGCTCTGAGCTGATCAGACGTCCAACATGTTTTGCACTTGGGAATAATCTTCACTTTTATCTTTTAATTAGTATTTTTCAATTCTATGTATTTTATTTATATTTCTTCATTTTAAGCAAAAACAATTTTAAAATGTTTTTAAAGATTTATTTTAATTAGTTTTATTTTTTAAATTATTTCATTATTATCTTAAGGATAAGGACTTCATGTAGTCTTGAGGTGACCTTTGACCCTTCCCAGCAGTCTGTCTGTCCTGGCGTTGTGCTAACAACAGGCCCGGCTCCAGATGAGTTTAACAAAATGAATCTACGTAGCTGAATGTAGACAACAACATCAGTAGCCTACAGGCTACTAGTTAACAAGCTTAAGGTGCTGTATTGGTATTAGCTAGTCCTCTTTTAGCTAACATTAGCTAGTCTGCTTTTAGCTAACATTAGCAAGTCATCTTTTAGCTAACATTAGCTAGTCCTCTTTTAGCTATCATTAGCTAGTCATCTTTTAGCTAACATTAGTTAGTTATCTAGTCATCTTTTAGCTAACATTAGCTAGTTATCTAGTCATCTTTTAGCTAACATTAGCTAGTCCTCTTTTAGCTAACATTAGCTAGTCTGCTTTTAGCTAACATTAGCAAGTCATCTTTTAGCTAACATTAGCTAGTCCTCTTTTAGCTAACATTAGCTAGTCATCTTTTAGCTAACATTAGCTAGTTATCTAGTCATCTTTTAGCTAACATTAGCTAGCCTGCTTTTAGCTAACATTAGCAAGTCATCTTTTAGCTAACATTAGCTAGTCCTCTTTTAGCTAACATTAGCTAGTCATCTTTTAGCTAACATTAGCTAGTTATCTAGTCATCTTTTAGCTAACATTAGCTAGTCCTATTTTAGCTAACATTAACTAGTTATCTAGTCATCGTTTAGCTAACATTAGCTAGTCCTATTTTAGCTAACATTAGCTAGTTATCTAGTCATCTTTTAGCTAACATTAGCTAGTCCCATTTTAGCTAACATTAGCTAGTTATCTAGTCATCTTTTAGCTAACATTAGCTAGTCCTATTTTAGCTAACATTAGCTAGTCCTATTTTAGCTAACATTAGCTAGTTATCTAGTCATCTTTTAGCTAACATTAGCTAGTCCTATTTTAGCTAACATTAGCTAGTTATCTAGTCATCTTTTAGCTAACATTAGCTAGTCCTATTTTAGCTAACATTAGCTAGTCCTATTTTAGCTAACATTAGCTAGTTATCTAGTCATCTTTTAGCTAACATTAGCTAGTCCTATTTTAGCTAACATTAGCTAGTTATCTAGTCATCTTTTAGCTAACATTAGCTAGTCCTCTTTTAGCTAACATTAGCTAGTCTGCTTTTAGCTAACATTAGCAAGTCATCTTTTAGCTAACATTAGCTAGTCCTCTTTTAGCTAACATTAGCTAGTCATCTTTTAGCTAACATTAGCTAGTTATCTAGTCATCTTTTAGCTAACATTAGCTAGCCTGCTTTTAGCTAACATTAGCAAGTCATCTTTTAGCTAACATTAGCTAGTCCTCTTTTAGCTAACATTAGCTAGTCATCTTTTAGCTAACATTAGCTAGTTATCTAGTCATCTTTTAGCTAACATTAGCTAGTCCTATTTTAGCTAACATTAACTAGTTATCTAGTCATCGTTTAGCTAACATTAGCTAGTCCTATTTTAGCTAACATTAGCTAGTTATCTAGTCATCTTTTAGCTAACATTAGCTAGTCCCATTTTAGCTAACATTAGCTAGTTATCTAGTCATCTTTTAGCTAACATTAGCTAGTCCTATTTTAGCTAACATTAGCTAGTCCTATTTTAGCTAACATTAGCTAGTTATCTAGTCATCGTTTAGCTAACATTAGCTAGTCCTATTTTAGCTAACATTAGCCAGTTATCTAGTCATCTTTTAGCTAACATTAGCTAGTCCTATTTTAGCTAACATTAGCTAGTCCTATTTTAGCTAACATTAGCTAGTTATCTAGTCATCTTTTAGCTAACATTAGCTAGTCCTATTTTAGCTAACATTAGCTAGTTATCTAGTCATCTTTTAGCTAACATTAGCTAGTCCTATTTTAGCTAACATTAGCTAGTCCTATTTTAGCTAACATTAGCTAGTTATCTAGTCATCTTTTAGCTAACATTAGCTAGTCCTATTTTAGCTAACATTAGCTAGTTATCTAGTCATCTTTTAGCTAACATTAGCTGTATCCAACACCCTTACTGAACTCGCTCTGTTAGTTTGGGGGAAAACTGCCAAGTTCTTTGCGTTTTTCTGGTTTGCTGCCATGATTCTAACAAACCTGAGCTGCTCTGCCCAGCAGCAGGTCTCCTTCTGCCCACAGGTGTAAACTCAGCGTGAGTGTCGTAGCGCTCATTTTGCGTTTAAAGGTGGCTCGGAAAAACGGGTTACGACGTGTTAACAACGGATTAAAGAGTTTAAACTGCTGAAGACAGTGACAGAGGACACAGATATAGGAAGAACAGATTTGGCCACTCTGAGGTGAAAACAGCAAACAGCTTCCAGTCCAGGGGGGCTCGGCTGACTCTGTGGGTGGGCAATGCCCCCCAATGCCACCGGGCCTGGCTAACACCCTGGAGCCTCCATGTTCCTCTCTACCAGATTCCTGCTGAGCTGATGGATGTGTTGGATCATCCAGGTGGATCCGGAGCCGTTTGGGTTCTGCTGGTTCTGGTGGAACCTCCCACTGCAACATAAAAGCCGTCTGTACTTCTGCCTCCTACACGTGTAATGATCACATTTTCAGTGTTTATCTGTAAAGATCCTTAGAAGTGGAACCGCTGGCTTTGATCAGGATGAGGAGGGAGGAACAAATAAATCGCCGTTCGGACCACAAACTGCCTCCAAGCAGCCGATGAAGGAGAAACAGAAACAGCTTCCAGAGTTTATCCCTGGAGAGGAAACAGGCTGTAAAAACAGTTTCTTCTTGTTTCAGGGAACGTCCCGTAGCAACCTCCAACAGCTCACAGCCAGCCGGTGAAAAAGTCCGGCCGGTTCTGACCCAGTTAACACAGAGAAGATCTGCTGGGGGTTCAGCACCTTCAGGACAGCTAACGGAGGAAGCCATCAACTGTTGCTCTGGAAACCAGGTGACCCAGAGGGGGAACACCTGAGCAGAGACTGTAGCTCCTTCACTGATTCAGTATTGCATTTTCATCTCCCGTCTCCTGACATGATCTCAGGTTTTCTGTGATCATGTCAACATTTCCTGATCTCTGAGACGATTTATTGTTATTTTTATTTTACAGTTTCAGCACCAAAATTCAGACTCCTGTCCAGTCGGCCACTTCGTTTCTCCAGGATGTTATATCCACTGAAGCTAGCTACTGATCTGACTGAGGAGACCAACCAGCTCTGGAAAATGAGAAGAACGCTACTAGCTAGCATTAGCTTTGGGTAGGCTATGCTAGCATGCCTTGGTTGGTAAACCAATGGATCGCCTATTTCCTCCACTGTCCATTAGCACAGATAGGCTAGCATTAGCATTGGTTATGGTAATGTTAGAAACAAAACACATTTATCATTGATATGCAGAATCTGTAACATCACATATCAGCTGCCTTGATGACAGTTTACTGTAATCCAACGTGACACGAAGCATAAACATGATGTATAAAACGGAGCTGAAGTTGGCTTCTGATTGGGAAAATAATGTTTCACAACCTTAAGTTATGAAAAATTAATTTCTACTCATTTATTGTGATTATGATCACAACCAATTATCTTTAACTGTTCCAGTTTACAAACTTCAACTCTCAGACTCCTCAAACATAAACTATTATATTATTCTACACTAAAAACAGAATATTTATAGCCTAGCTTGTGATTGATGAAACGTTTATTTGATCAGTGAAAGTTCAATACAGAATGTTATTAGCATGTTCCACAAAAAACAAACCAGGTTAAAATATTCTGCTTTTAGTGTTGAATAAAGAAAAAAAGTCAGTTACGACAGGCCAGACTAGACATGCTAGTTGTTAGCCTGTTCAAGGCTAACATTAGCCCAGGCAGTGCTAATGCTAGGTTATCCAAATATAAAGCTAGCATGTCTATGCTAATAGTCAGCAGAGTAAGTAGGCAATCCAGCATGCCTTCCTTGGTTTGCTAGTCATTAGCCTATCCAATGCTAATGCTAGTCATTAGCGTCCTTCTCATTGGCCAGCGCCGGTTGTTCAGTTTCTGCCGGCCAATCATTGATCAGGTCAGTAGCATCAGAGCGGATAAGGACGTTGGTGACCCCAGACTGTTCCTGGATCGTTGGCGGACGTTTGGTTCCGACTGTCTGGTTCTGGGCAGATGTGAGAGGAAGTCCGGTCCTCCGGAGGGGAACCGACCACACCGGACCGGACCAGAACCAGGACGTTTCTGTGGAGGCGGAGATCCCAGGCATCAGGAGTTCTCATCACAGAAATCATCTCTGCTCCAGTCAGAGAACCAGAACAGGTCCTGGAGGCGGTTTGGACCCAAACCGTGCTGCAGAAGAACTTCATCAGAACCTGATTTTATTTTTCAGAAATTTGACAAATTAACCTGAAACTGAAGCTATTTATGACCTTCTGAGGATATTTAAAGTGTGATATTTATTATTATTCCCCTGGTTTGTGTCCAGATTAACAACGTTTTGCTACAACCTGCTTCTGCCTTCTGAATTTAGAAAGTTTATAAATGTTATAAAATGTTTTATTCAGAACATAAACAGAAAATCTCAGGCAGCGTTTCCTGAGCTGCAGCTTCACTTCGTATTCAGCTGCTGCTTCCAGCGTCTGAACGTCCAGATGGTTTCACCGCCGCAGGAAATGAAGAGGCAGCCTTCATCCTCCTCTTCCTCACTGGATCTGTGGCTGGTTCACAGGCCTTTGACTAGGCAGGAAGTTGAATCTCTGGAAGCTCAGAGGTGACGATTCGTCTCGATCCAGAATCAGTAAATCTGAAGCTGGAAGCTTCGGCTTTATGATGAATCTTCGTTCTTCTTCCTGTTTACATTATTAAAATTGGAAACCAAAGTTCACTCAGGGATTTTAGTGAAAATAAAAACATTTAGCGACGGACGGTCATGACGGGTGAAATGATTTCTGAGACATCAAAACGAGAACGGCAGCGACTCCATCCCAACATTTAATTTATCGATCTCATCCCAATTATCTCAGTACATAAAATAAATAATAATCAGGAGGAAATGTGACGTTAAAATCTGTTTTCACCTAAAAGAGGCATTTTAATGTATTGTTTTCTGAAGGTGCCTGTTTCTACATATTAGTATCACTTTAAGACAAAAAACTGAAAAATGTTTGCTTGCTCTGTTTTTCCCTAAAATAAACGGCTTTCTAAAGATTTTTACTTTGTTATTTGAAGTTTAAACCTGGACTTCTTCACAAGAAGAAAAATGATTACCGTATTTTCTGGACTATGAGCCGCTACTTTTTTCCCCACGTTTTGAACCAGGCGGTTTGTAGCTTTCCTGTGGATTTTTCTTCCACCACCAGGGGGCTCTGCAGCAGGAAGTGAATCATTGGAAGTCAAAATTAGAAATCAAAGAAGAAAGCGCTGCTTTTCATTTAGAACAAGCTCATGCTAGCAGCAGGAATGACGGAGAAATGTATTCAAACTCATTTCCTTTCACCATGGAAACAACAGGAAGACGTTCATATGATGCAGCTTTTAAGTTGAAGGTTATCGATGTGGCAGGACAGGAGGGAAAAAGAGCCGCTGCCGTAAACTCGGCGTGAACGAATCCATGGTTCGGCGTTGGAGACGGAGGGCCGCGTCTTTAACAGCAGATTATTAGGATGCTGCCCTCTGCTGGGCCCTTGAGGAAAACCCGGCGCGGCGGAGAGACCAGCGGCTTGTAGTGAGGCGCTTATAGTCTGGAAAATACGGTACTAGGATCTGTTGGCACTTCTAGGATATATTTTACTCTGAAGTTTCTGTTTTAATCTGAATAGTAATTTCATTTATTTACCTGGAACTTCTTTTAAAAATGGTAAAACAACTTTTGTTCGTCGTAAGGTTCTGATCGTCATCAGAGAAAAGGAGCAGAAAAAAAAGATTGGTGTTGTGATCTATGTGTTTCTGTGTATTTATTTCAAGTTTCCTGTGTCTCTGTGTTATCCTGTCTTCCCCTTGATTATTCCCAGGTGTGTCTCGTTCCCTGATTACCTCTTGTGTATTTAGTGTCACCTGTGTCTCTGTGTCTTGGTCGGGTCCTTGTCGGTTCGTTCCATGGGCCCAGTCTGTTTTCTCGTCCCTTGTTTACCGGTTGCTACCGGCGTCGAGCCCTGGCTTCAGTTCGGCGTGCTGCCCGGCTTTGGGACCGTTTTTGGGCTGTGTTTATTTCCTGGATTATTATTAAACCGCCATATCTCATCTCATCCTGAGCCTGCTGCGTTTTCCTCACCACCATTTCATAACAATTGGAGGAACTTTTACTACATCGACCTCAGTGAGTTTTACTGAGCTCTGGTAAAACGCATCCAAGATGGCGTCGCTCCAAAGTTTGGTTGCGTCTCATGGAGAGACGTCCCGGGTTCAGCAGAACTTTAATCGAAGGAGGAGATTTGGCCCACAGCTGATTGCCACGCATCGACGGTTTGATGCGTTGCTTAGCAACATATGGGGGAGTTCACCTTAAACATCTCAGGTAAAGTTAAACTGCATCTTGACGACTGGCTTCAGATTTCATATTAAAATGTTTAAATATTAAATGTAAATCTGTATCTCTAGATTATTATATCTGAGCCTCAAATACAAACTTTCTGCACCAATCAACAGGCTCCTGGCTCATATCTGACCTTTGACCTGTTCATTTTTGAAGCTGCTTATGCTGATTGGTTTTTAGTTTTTATTTAGTCATTAAAAATGCTGCACCTAAAGTTATTTTGTTTTAAAGCTCTGGTTCCATGTTAGAAATGTTAAATTAAACCTGAACTTCCTCTGAAGCGGTTCTGAAGTCCTGTCCGGCGCTGGAGCAGCAGAACCGACCCGCAATCTGGAAATAAAATCCACAGGAAGGATTTCAGTGCTGATCAGAACCGTGCTCTCCTAATGAGGAACATGGCCGCCGTCATGTGACCAGAGGAAAACGGTTTGATCCTCTGCAGACCTCTGGACTTCTGGACCCGACCTCTCTGCAGAAACGCCATAATTCATCCCTGCTGGACGCTCGCACGCCTCCCGGTTCTCTTCACACGCCGACTTCAGTGGAAAACGGACAATTATTCTCAGCTGAATTTTTTACTCTACATTTTTACAGGACAGGCAGTGAGGTCCAGAGGCCCGGTTTGAGTCCACTGATCTCTTAATCATTCTCATGTGGCTCCATGTTCTTTCAGGGGTCCAGGAAACGGGACGTCCTGTTACCATGGCAACTGATTCCTGGTGGTTAGCCTGGCGTCTTCATGCTGACGAAGCCTCAGCTACACATAACGGGATTTCTGGGAAACCAAATGGATTTTTATGCGTTTTGGCCTTTAATCCACATGAACTCTGTTTAATATCACTAAAAATAAAAATGAATAAAAACGTCGACCAAAGAGATTTGAGAATTTTTCTTATTTGTGTCTGAAAGAGGAAAATGGAGGCCAAAGGTTGAGAGGTCAGAGCCTGACAGTCTGCACCACATACTGCGACCATGACGACCGTTTGGCCAAGATGGCCGCTGTCAGAGAGCTGCTGATTTCTACGTTGGCTCAGCTTTACAAACCCAACTCAGCGCAAAATGACTGGATGAATTATACGGTTGTAAATTAATGGTTTTCATAGTTTCTACATGCAACTGGAGCGCTGCCTCCAACGTCCCATTTATCTAACCAACTAACTTTTTACAGTGTACAATGTCAAAAAATTTTGTTTACTTTTCTCAGAAGTAATAATCAACTTGAACACATTACCATCCTTCACTTTGTAAATGGTGTTAACCAGGATTAATAAACAGTTAAAGCTTTACTGCTCTGACTGACTTTGACTTGATGATCAAATTACAAGATAAATATAGAATTAAAATGACATTATTCCAACTTTAACCTCTGAATTCCCACGCTTACTGAACAAAGAATAGTTTCTCTAGCTCACTTTACTCTCAGCTACTTTATGAGTCACTACATAATAGAAACGGAATATTACTCAAAAACAAAATAAAACTTTTAAAACGAGTTAATCCTGAACCTCGGCTGATAAAAAATAACGCTGTTAGCAGGGAGGTGAAGAGAAACCGCGCCACAGCGCCACCTACTGATAAATAGGAAAACATCTTACAGAGAAGCTCTGGTGCAGGGGTCTCAAACTCCAGGCCTCGAGGGCCGCAGTCCTGCAGCTTTTAGATGTGCCACAAGTACAAAAGACTGGAATGAAACGGCTTAATGACCTCCTTGTGTAGATCGGTTCTCCAGAACCTTAATGACCTCCTTGTGTAGATCGGTTCTCCAGAACCTTAATGACCTGATTATTCTGTTCAGGTGCTGCAGCAGAGGCTCATCTAAAGGTTGCAGGACTGTGGCCCTCCAGGACTGGAGTTTGAGACCCCTGCTCTGGTGTGTTTTTATGCTGAGCTGACCTGAGGAATAATGAAACAGGAGAGCGATGATGACCTTTAGTTCTGCCTTTAGCATCCATGTTGCGTTTGAGTCAAACAGGAAGTGCGCCCAAAACCGACCCGGAAGCAACGCTCCCCAAACAAAGGTTCTGCCTCGCCACTTCTGTTCCCCCATTAACCTCAGGAAAGCATTAATGCAAACAAAATATAAATTGTTCATTTCGCTCACATGAGCAGCAGCCTGGATCCACCTGGATGTGATATTTGTGCTCAAGCTGTGTGTGTCTGTAGGGGTGTACTTATTTTTCATGGTGCTGTAGGGTTGTTCTTCACAGATAAACTTTATACAAACTCCTTACAGCTGCTCTAGCAAACAAACTCACCAAAACACACTTTTCCACTTAATGTTTTAAAACCAGAAATAATTTATTGAACTGCTTTGATGTTTCAGTTTTAACTGGTTTATTTTTCTGTTAGCCTTTAATTTATTTGATTCTATTAGCCTTTAACTAACTAGGAATGTTTTTGTGGCCAGTCGTCTGAACGCTCGACGTTTCGCTCAGGAAGATGATTGGTGGCGCGCTGCCTGCTGACCTGACACTTCATTGAGAAATATAATAAAAGCTGTTAGTTTAGCATCTAATATGGATTTTATTACTATTAATGCTTTCTTCATCAAATTTGGTGCAAATGAAGCCAGTCATTCGTCTCTCACTGATTGATGCTTCAGTGGAAATAAGAGCTGGTGGAACCACACACAGATTTTCCTGGGCAGCTGCTGAGCCGTTTGTTCCAGCGCTAACGTCCTGCCAGGCTGGATGAATCGTGTCGTTATGTGGAAGCTTTTATTTGGGAGCAGAATAAACACCGACTCTGTGTGATGTTTCTTTCCCAAACCGAGATCCCCACCTGAGGCCCAGGAAACGTTTTACCTGCTTGGACGACGAGAAAACAATCATATCATCGATTGTAGCTGCTGTCAGTGCAACATTAACATCTGCAGACATGAAATATTGGTTCTGTTTGAACTGAATCTTTGGTCAACATGTTCCCTCTGCTGGGAGCAGCAGAGCTCTGAGGCTGAAACTGAGAATCAGACCTGATGGGGGAAATGTTGGAGGATCTGCAGCTGCAGGCGGTGGCAGCATCATGGTGGGGGGTGGAGGTCATCTCCCGTCTCTCTGGGAGAACATGAAGTGTTTCTGTAAACCTGGTGATGTCAGTGGAGTACCTCAGGGCTCAGTATCAGAATTCATTGCATTTATTTTGAAAATTTCCCTGGAGGACAAATAATAAAACTTTTTTCATGTGTTTTATCATTTCTATGTTGATGATATTCATCTATATTGTTCCTTCAAACCTTCTGAATATCTCAGGTTCTCCTCTCTGACTCTGTGATATTTTCTTGTGAAACTTTAACTTTTGCTCCTGAGAACCAGACAGATAGTCTTATTACTAGTAGTACTAGTACTAACAGTACTAGTAGTCTTATTACTAGTAGTGCTGCTGTTTGTTTCTAAGTAACATTTTAACTCCTGAACTTTAAACTATAAAACATTAAATCACTCTCTGAGTTTTCTTCATGGTTCTGTCTTCAGGGTTCTGGTGGGTCGGTCCAGCTGCTGATCATCATGTTTTCCCCTCACAGCTGGTTGCCTAGCAACACCATAACAGAGCAGGAAACTGGCGCGGTGAGTAATGGGCCTCAGACAGCAGAACACGGATGAACCGGGTCTCTGTTCTGGACGCGTTGCAGTCGCTTAATCAGCTGTCTGTGACCCGACGGGCCGACCCGTTTTCAGGTTTCAGGTTCCATCCGAGGTGAACTCGCGACCCGCTGACCTGTGGGAACCACAGAGAGTTGCCCGGTCCGTTTGGGCCGGCGAGGCGTCCTCTGGGTCAGAACCGGCTGCAGTCCAGTGAATGCGTCACACAGATGGTCGTGTTTACTTTCACACATGAAACGAGCAAAACCTCCACAGCTCAGCTAAAAGCCCAAACTGGATTTATCAGCGGCTGGTTTCACTAAAACCTCCAGATGATTTAACGTCAGCAGGTCGTTGTGATTCTGGATCCTCTGAACAGAACCAGCTGGTTTCATTTGCTCTGAACCCACTTTAAGACCAGAGGGGACAAAGCTTGTGGAGCAGCAGGTTGGGCAATGATCAGTGGGGGCTACGGCTAACTGCACAGCTAGCTGCGCTAACGCTAAAAGGCAAATCATAAGTAAATTCCAAGTAAATTAGTGCTTTGTAGTTTATCTAGAGACTCTAAGTGCTAAATGTTTAAACATAAACCCTAGACAGAAAATTAGCTCTGCTGCTAGCAGATTAGCAGAGGTTTGCTCTTTGCCTCCATCTTGATTCTGTTGAATCTTTAAAGAGACGGTTCATTCGTACAGACTGGCTGGTTTGTTTTTATCTTGTGATTTTAATGTTTGTTTGTGAGATTTATAAAAACCTATTTCACTTCTTCTTTTCAGAAAACTGGAACATAAAGTCACGTTTCCTGGGAAATCTCCATGTTTTCCAAAAGCTGCTCAAGCCTCTGACCTCTGAGTCTGCAATCATCTGTAAACAGTTATTAATCCTTTTGGTCAGAAATTGGCTTCAGATCTGCCTGCTGCACACAAATCTTTGCCAAAGTAGCTTTACTCTTTAAATAATTGATATTTTGACACTTTTATTAATATTTTATGACAAACTGACACAAAGTCCTGCAGAACAAAGAAGAGGAAAGAAAACTAACTTATCTCTGCTTTGGATTCGAACCCACAACCTTTTCTCTGCAAGGCAGGGAAGGAAATGTTTCATGATTCCCAAATTATCTTTTACACTAACTAATCTAAAAGCTGCATTTGTATTCAGCCCCTTTACTCTGATACCCCGAAACAAAATCTACCAAGACCTGAGCATCAACCTGGGCTGACAGGAGATTCAACCTTCAGAGGAGAGAAAACTTCTGCTAATCCTCTGTTAGCTCATTCTTAGCTTAGCGCATTAGCACTTTTGCTAACATTTAGCACACTTTGTTCTCCTAAATTAAATTTTCCCAAAAAATTCTTGAGCATAATTTACTTTGCTGGTTTTTAAACTTTCAGTTGAATGTCTGTGTTGAAGTTTTGATTGAACTGAAGTTAGCAGTGCGTTAGCATTAGCGGGACTAGAGTTTATGACTGCAGCGTTAGCATTAGCAGAGCTAGCTGTTTAGTTAGCGTTGCCCACTACGGTTACCTGGGATGTTTTAATCTCTTTATGACTTTTTCAAATCAAAACTGATCAAATCCTGATTTAAATAAAACAAACTCTGTAAAGTCGGGTGAAAAAATGATTTCTGTAACGTTTTCAGGCGGCAGCAGCTTTTATCTGATTGTTCCATCTCCATCATGAACGGCTCTTCAGGTTCTGGTTCTGCTTTACCAAACTTCCTGCTTTAATAACTGGGCATCGTGTTAAAATGAGAATCCTGGAGGTTGATATGAATGAAGAGTAAAATGTGGCTCCCTGACCTCAGCCTGCTCTGCTCAGATCTTCACCAAACAGGGAGATGTGTCTGGTTTCATTTACCCCGCTCTCCCTCCTCTTCACATTTTTCCTGTTTCTGCAGAGAAAGTGGGAGGAGAGGATCAGGATGGCAAACC
The DNA here is from genome assembly GCF_001444195.1 of Xiphophorus couchianus. Lineage (NCBI taxonomy): Eukaryota > Metazoa > Chordata > Actinopteri > Cyprinodontiformes > Poeciliidae > Xiphophorus > Xiphophorus couchianus. Next base: position 36,963,430 of record NC_040234.1, read on the forward strand.
TCCAGGCCGTTGAAGTTTGTCCCGTCCCAGCCGCGGACTCTGCCCCACTCCTCCTCTGGCTGCAGAGCGGGACGCTGCTGCCTCCGTCTGTCTGCATCTTCATCGGCGCTCAGCTCCGTCCCAGCAGGGAGCCGCAGGATTTCACCAGGAGGATAATGACCACAGGTCCAGCCTGCTGCCGTTTCTCATAGCTCTGGTCTCTGTTCTTCACGAAGCGGCCCGGTCCGGTCCGGTGGAGCGGCTGTGCTTCGGCTCAGGGTGAGTCCTGCTGCAGAGCTTCGGCTCCGTGTGAACTCAGGATGGTTGTGATAATTACAGCTCTGAGACGTTTCTGGTTTATAGCCCATAAAAGACGCGGCAGCGACGTTTAGCGCTGAAAGCTGTACTTTGGGTTGAGCGTCAGGCCAAGAGGTGAAGAGGAGGAAGTTCTGCTGCGGACGGTAAAACCAACAGATGGTTCTGCTGTGGCGCTGATCCGTAACGAGCAGCAGGAAAAACTCTGAGGATGATCAGGAACAAGTTTCCACAGCAGCAGCAGCAGCAGCTGCAGCAGCAGCTGCAGCAGCCACACCCTGAGACAGCGCAGGAAGACGCTCCCAAACCACTGGGATGGTTTTACTGGTTTTACTGGGCCAGGTTTGAGTCACGGACCCCCGGTTGGTCTGATTGAAAGCAGCTGATGGTCACAGAAGCTGAAAGTTGAACTGTTTCTGTTTTCAGAGGTCAATCAGCTGCAGCGTCATGATTAACCGTTTTCAGGTTTTCAGGTTTTGTGTTCATGGCGACGGCGGTTTCCACGGTTTCCATGTTTTGATGCAGCTGCAGTTTAAAAACAGAGCAGTAAAAATAGTTTTGTGTCTCTGCTGATAATTTATGATCCCGGCTCTGATTGGCTGCAGAACATCTGTCAGGTGTCAGACGGACTAACAGGCTCCAGATGTCAGTCTCCTCCTCCTCATCCTCCTCCTTCATCCTGCAGCATCTGCAGCACATGTGGCCCGGCAGCCGCTGGGTTTGTGGTTCATGGGATCAGAGAGCAGAGCTGCTCCGTTTCTCTCTGACTCGGTTCAGCAGCTTTTCTGTGACTTTCAAATTCCTGAAAACTGGAACACAAAGTTTCTTTCTCCTGAATTATCAGCGTTTCTGTTCCTCACAGATTTAATCATCCAATCACAGAGTTTTTATTCAAGAGTGACTCACAGGTCAAAGGTCAGGCGTTTACTGGAGAAGAAGCTGAAACTGGTCCTGGACCAGAGAGAAGCAGATCTGGATCCGTTTAAAGGAATAAAGACGGTTCGGCTGCTGGCAGGGAAAATCCAGAGTTCAGGTTCTGTTCAGGTTCTGTTCAGTAGCTCAAAATCTTTATGCCATGAAAACGTTGCATCAGTTATGAAATAATAAAAATTTCACATCTCGTCAAATAAACATCAAAATCAATTTTTATTTATTATCAATAATCAGATAAACTCCCCCCAGCTGCTCTGTGTTTCAGCTGTTTTTCTGTTTTCTGGAAGTTTGTTCCAGATTTGGGTTCATTTGGTTCTGGTTCTGGAAGCAGAGCAGAATCAGAACCAGAACCAGCCGTTTGATCCAGTTCTGTCGAGTCTCTGTGTTTGCAGCGGCTGCAGGAGCCGTCTGGCCTGAGAAAGCCTGCTGCTAGTGGGGCTGATGGAGGGGTGTGTGTGTGTTGGTGTGTGTGTGTGTTGGTATGTGTGTGTGTTGGTGTGTGTGTGTGTTTACTCAGACACACAGCAGACATCCAGCTGGAGGTTTCTGCTGTTCATGAATAAAAATGTTTGAAGTTGAACGTTTTAATCTGACCAGATTAGAACCAACAACTGAAACAACCTCCAGAGTTCCTGCTAACCCGCTGAAAGACGAGCTAAGTTTTAGCTTAGCGCCTTAGCGTGTTTGCTAACCTTGAAAACGTTTAGCGCGTTTAGCTTACCCTAAACTTTATTTCCTCAATAAATTCTAAAGTTTGTAAAGTTTCAGTTTAAAGTTCAACATCTGTGTTGAAGTTTAGATTTTAGATGATCTAAAACATAAACATTGAACTTCTTACTTTGAAGGGGAGAGGACTGTTAATGCAGCGGTTCTGTTCGACCCATTAGCTTTATAAAAAAGAAGAAACAAAACTGACAGTAAAGATATAAAATTAATAATCAGTCTTTGTAGTTTTTAGTCTTTGAAGGGCAGAAATAATTTGAACTGAAGTTAGCGCTTTAGAATTAGCCTCTGCTAAGTACTGTGATGCTAACGTTAGCCGTGGTTTCCCATGATGATGTTGATTCAGGATGGTTCCGACCCGATGCAGGTCTGGACCAACGACCAAAATCTGATGGTTCTGGTTCTGGTGCTTCTGTTGGTTCTGTTGGATCTGATGGTTCTGTTGGTTCTGGTTCTGATGGTTCTGGTGTGAATGAATGAATTCCTGCAGTGTGTGGATGTTTTGCTGACACTCTGACCCAAACCCGAATCAGAACCGCAGTTCTGAGGAAACGAGCAGCCTGGATTCCTTGAGACGATGTGGTTCCTGCGTTTGGACCGGCTGCAGCCGGGTCAGAACCAGTCTTAAGGGACAAATTGAAGCCATGTTTGGTTTTCTTTTAGTTCTAAATTAGTTCATTTAATCTGCAGGTTTGGTTTTAAACTCCAATCAGAAATATTTTAATTTCACTGCAGCTGAAATTCTGCTCATAACTTTCAATCTCATTTCAGCGTTTACAGATTATTAATCTTCAAATTCTAAAGATTTTCAGAAGGTTCAAGGTTTTATTTGTTAAACATTTGGTACCTTGCAGCTACTTTCAAGATGCTGGTTCTTTTATTTTATTAAACTTTTTCTATTTTCAGTGAACAGTTCTTTCTGGTTTGAATCATGAATCCTTTGTGCTTAAAAGGCTCCGAGCTCCAGGATGGAACCATGTTGTAGCCAAACATCCCAGAGAGAGCAGGCTCCGCCCGCCAGGCTGATGGCCAGACCGCCAGGCTGACGGACAGACCGCCAGGCTGACGGACAGACCGCCAGGCTGATGGCTAGCTCCTGTTTCTGTAAATTAAAGACGTTCAGAGGAATCCTCCAGAGCAGATCTACTTTTCTCAAACATTGGAGGAAAATGCGACGAAAAGCAGCCAAACTGCTGAAAGCTCAAAGTAAAACCAGAAGAACAAAGCAGGTTTAAAACTTTTGTACAGTATGTAGGATAAAAACTGGCTCCTCATTCAGGATGAGGAAAGAAACAGAAAGCTGCTGCTTCCCTGAGTCTCCACTAGATGTCAGCGCTTGTTTCTGAGCAGCAAATGGAAACTTCTCTGCTGAGAAACCAATAAAGATCCAAATCTCCGTTTCTCAGCAGACCGATGCCGACTCATCGTCCCGCAGCATCACTTTTACTTTGTGCTGTTACTGTGAAGCATCTTTACTCCCAAACCGCAGCCAAAGCTTTGGTGTTACTGCCTCATAAAAACTCCTCCTAATGGCTAAAATCACATGTCTGCTGATTACACGCAGAACTTTGGTTTCATTTAGGAAGTAAAAGGAATAAATTTATTTTAAAAAGCGTTAGAAATGCCAGGCCTTGGCTCTCGGTGTGAAGGTTTAATTTTGTCTGAAAAAGAAGTAGAAAGAGCCTCTTTTATTTCCTGGGACATGACTTCACATCCTGCTGTAGGAAAAAGTGAGTCTCCTGCAAGCAGCAGCGGCCTGCTGTCCTCCTAAAAACACAGAATAATGTGAGAGGAAAGTGCAGCGTTTCCCCAGGAGACCGAATTACTAAACTTCTCCATCTGGCAGCTCAAACAGCTGCTTCCAATCATCGCCCTCTGACTACCGAACCCGCTCCGCCTCACACCCACAGACTGAGGTCTTGTGCGCTATTCGGTTCCCCTGCGAAAATCTGCCCCCCTGTGTCGGGAGCGCGCATTACAGCCGGAGAGGCGGATCTGACCATTTTCACGGCGCTTCTGATCGATTTCTCGGTAAAAACAACTCAGTTAATCATGTCAAGCTTGTAACATTTAGTTTAATCGGCAGCTATTGTTTACAAAATTGTAAAAATAATTAAATAAACGAGGTCTTTTTACGCTGTTTTGTGTTATTTTAAACGCCAAGAGAATCGGTCTTTTTCTAACTTTTGTCACTTACGCCTGACAGAAATAAAAGTCAGTCAACACTTAGTGTGTATTTATAATTTTTCATTGCTGATATAAGACGATTGCTGAAAGCATGGCATAATTATTAAGACTTCCTGAAAAGACGAAAGCGTGGACTTTCTGGTAAATCCCGTTCTAATGTAAAATATGACAGATTACTGTAGTAAGGGCATTTCTAGTATACTGCAGGCTATCACACATAACAATTTTTGAGAATTTGGCAACAGTTGCCCTTTATTCCCAAACGTTATGGGGGGAGGAGAGTAGAGAATGAATATTTCAGCTGCCTGAAATAACCTGTTCCCCTCCATAACATGGGAACAAATTAATTCACCAACAAGGCCTTAACTCTGTTTATTCCTCTTATCATCAACAATAAATCCTGTGAATTTGGTAACATTTGCTCTTTATTTGACAAAGTTATGAGGGGGGAACCATATATTTCAGCTGCCTGAAATAATCTGTTCCCCTCCATAACATGGGAACAAATTAATTCACCAACAAGGCCTTAACTCTGTTTATTCCTCTTATCATCAACAATAAATCCTGTGAATTTGGTAACATTTGCTCTTTATTTGACAAAGTTATGAGGGGCCTTGGGATTTAAACTTTTTTCCATAGCTGCCTTATATCAAAGTCTTGTAAGTATAAATATCAAACAGTTTTCAAAATGTAATTTATTAACCTTTAAACAACATACATAAACAAGCACACCACAGCAATCTCAGGAACAAAGGCAACTAAGGCAAACATGCAAAGCAGTGATATGTTTTTTCAGTTGGTGGGCTTCCCACACATGCATGATGGAACCACCTCAGACACACGTCACACTGGATCTAGGAAAGAAACCAAAAATATCAGGTTTTTTTTAGAAAAATATGTCTTTACAATTACAATATATAATCAATCATTTTAGATTCCTTTATATTCCAACTGTTGGAGGATCATATCATAGCTTGTTTACGCAAGATAAGATTAGATAAAACTTGTCCTCTTCATTTAGTTTACTAACACTAAGTCTTTGAATAATTCTAAAAACTTTCCTACCCAGTTCACATCCGTGTCACTTTCCATCTCTCCACAGAAGTGACACAAGTCTTTTAGGTCCTCTGTTAACAACAAAAGTATAAAAACACACACACACGATTATACATGTACAATCGTGACCGTATATATGTGTGTTTGTGTGTGTATGAAACTGTTACACAGGATGTGCTAAGCACCAACACAGTCATTTATGAAAAAAATATAGAAAATGAAATGATTGTACTTATTAATTTGTAGACAAACAATTTCCTTAAATAAATGTTTTCAGAGTCCATGTTAATGTTTTAAGTTTTGCTAAGTACAGATGTTTTAGCCAAACATACAAATAATAGTAATCATGATAACAATTGTCATAAACACTCAAAATAAGAATATTAATGTTAAGGATAAGTCTCACAGCAATTTCCAACCTCATGCTGTGGACCGCCTCTCTGAGAGCATACATTACATAAAGATAATCACATCAACAGTAATATTTATTATAACCATCTTAGATTTCAAAATATCAAATAATTAATTGCTTCAAACGATATATAGACAAATAATGACCAACAGTTTCAAAATTCACAGGGTTTGCTTATTTTTTCCCATGTTATGGAGGGGGAACAGATTATTTCAGGCAGCTGAAATATATGGTTCCCCCCTCATAACTTTGTCAAATAAAGAGCAAATGTTACCAAATTCACAGGATTTATTGTTGATGATAAGAGGAATAAACAGAGTTAAGGCCTTGTTGGTGAATTAATTTGTTCCCATGTTATGGAGGGGAACAGATTATTTCAGGCAGCTGAAATATATGGTTCCCCCCTCATAACTTTGTCAAATAAAGAGCAAATGTTACCAAATTCACAGGATTTATTGTTGATGATAAGAGGAATAAACAGAGTTAAGGCCTTGTTGGTGAATTAATTTGTTCCCATGTTATGGAGGGGAACAGATTATTTCAGGCAGCTGAAATATATGGTTCCCCCCTCATAACTTTGTCAAATAAAGAGCAAATGTTACCAAATTCACAGGATTTATTGTTGATGATAAGAGGAATAAACAGAGTTAAGGCCTTGTTGGTGAATTAATTTGTTCCCATGTTATGGAGGGGAACAGGTTATTTCAGGCAGCTGAAATATTCATTCTCTACTCTCCTCCCCCCATAACGTTTGGGAATAAAGGGCAACTGTTGCCAAATTCTCAAAAATTGTTATGTGTGATAGCCTGCAGTATACTAGAAATGCCCTTACTACAGTAATCTGTCATATTTTACATTAGAACGGGATTTACCAGAAAGTCCACGCTTTCGTCTTTTCAGGAAGTCTTAATAATTATGCCATGCTTTCAGCAATCGTCTTATATCAGCAATGAAAAATTATAAATACACACTAAGTGTTGACTGACTTTTATTTCTGTCAGGCGTAAGTGACAAAAGTTAGAAAAAGACCGATTCTCTTGGCGTTTAAAATAACACAAAACAGCGTAAAAAGATCTCGTTTATTTAATTATTTTTACAATTTTGTAAACAATAGCTGCCGATTAAACTAAATGTTACAAGCTTGACATGATTAACTGAGTTGTTTTTACCGAGAAATCGATCAGAAGCGCCGTGAAAATGGTCAGATCCGCCTCTCCGGCTGTAATGCGCGCTCCCGACACAGGGGGGCAGATTTTCGCAGGGGAACCGAATAGCGCACAAGACCTGCTCAATGCATAAACGCCTGATTATAAGCAGATAAAACACCAAAGTTAAAGATTGTCATCTAAATCTCTCCAAACATGCAGCTGCGTTCCCCAGACTGACAGGTTCTCTAGGAATATCCTCCAGATACTTTCTGAGGACCAACAGGGAGCTTAGAGTTTCTGACCCAATCGGTTGGTCTGACGATGCAACGCCGCGTTTCCATCAACGTTTCTTTAAGCACATTTTAGATTTCGCTTTAGAAAAGCTTCATGGAAATGGAGAAATTGGAGATAACTGACTAAATTACACAACAAGGGTTTTATGTTTCCTTCAGGTTGTTTTTGGCTTTTCTGAAAAACATTTCATTGAAACTTTGCAGAATAAAATCTGATGTAGCGAATGTTTACGTCACATGACTGAGCAGCTGCTTCCTGTTCTCTGTACGTCTCCAAACATCCTGTAGCATCAGCAGCAGACAGAACGATTCCAGCCTGTCCCATAGAAACCTCTCTGTTGTTGTGAGCCGAGCCTCATGCTAACCAGCCTCCACTTCCTGTTTATCGGCGCCATCAGTAGCGATTCGCTCTGCCGCCTGCTTGATTGGCTACAGACCAGCAGACTGAATTCAGGTTATTTTATTTTTTGCGATGTTTAAAAGGCTGGAAGCAGAGAGAAACATGGCGGCCAGGAAGAGCGGCGGGAAAATCCCGGTGACGGGAAACGGGAGAGACGAGGCTCTTCCTGTCCAGAAGCTCTTGAATCATAGCAGACATTACATTTTACAATCAGGTTTTCTTATCATGTGACACAGAAAATGTTACTTTCTGGAGCTTTCAGGTTCCAGGTTACCTTCTCTGAACCTTCAGGCCGCACCTGTAACCTGCAACCTGTTACTTTCCTAAACTTATGTGGCTACATTAGCCAATGTAGGAATCGACTTCTTCCCATTACTCTCAGACACTTTCAGGAAGCTGCAGGTTACTTTCTAGAGCCTTCTGTAACTTGCCAAACTAACACAATACTTTCAGGTACCGGATTGTTTTAAGTGGAGACTTTGACTACTGTCCAGAACTTACAGGATGTTGTAAGAAATATTAAAATGACATTCATAAAACTGCAGGATGCTGTGCTATGTGGCGACTTGCTGCTTTCCAAAGCTCTGAGTCTTTCTGAAACATGCAGGAGGTTTTGTTAAACATCTAACTTCCTGAAACTTACAGATCATTTCTCTGAGACTAAAAGTGCAAAGTTACTTTTGGTCACTTATAATCCTTTTATAACGTATTTTCCAGAACCAGCAGTGTAGTTTTAGCGCTAGCTCTGCTATAACTTGCTACTTCCTGGCAGAAGCGTGTTGCCTTCAGGAACAAAAGGACAACTTAGTTTAATTTATGGAGCTTGAAAAGTTTCTGGAACAAAAAAAATAGATTTTTTCTCTTTTGTTTGGACTATTGAAGATGATTTGCTTCAGGGTTGTGGGTTTAAATCTAAACAGAAATAATTAAAGACCAGAAACTTCTCATGGGCCAAACTGAAAGCAGAAAATTAAAGTGAATATTCTGATGTTTCGCTCGGCTCAGTTTTTCTGTTTTTCTGTTTCTCAGGTGCGTGCTAGTTTCACCTGAAGATGGGGCGGCAGCGCTTGTTGCCCCTGTGTGTCCTCCTGGGGGCGCTGTTCGCAGGGCTCCCCACTGAACTCCATGCTCAGGACGGTAAGCTGAACCATCTCACCTTTTCTCCAAACAAACCTGTTTCCTCCCCTCAGCCAAGCTTACAAAAACGTTGATGATGAGAACTTTAAATAAAAACTTGCAGGTGCTGCATTTTATGAAACTGAATGTGAAATAAATGAACCGACTCAAACTGAAGTCGATAAAAACTCACTAGATCCACAAAGTCAAACCTGGAAACATTCAGAAACATTCCTGGCTAAATCATCTTGTTTTCATTTAAATTTTAATGGACTTTTTTGTAAAGCTGGTTGTAAAGTTTACCAAATTGATCCATATTAGCTGATTGATCAGATGATTGGATAATTCTGTCCCTCTCAAAAAGAGCAGAGTGAACAGATCAGTTTAATGTGAAGCCTTGTCACATAATAAACACACCCAGTGTCTTTTCTCGGTCGGTCTTCTGTCCTGTGAAGACTCGGCAGCTGACGTGTACTCTCTAGTGGACTCGTCGTGGAGCCTGGGGCCGGAGAACTTTGACCTGATCAGAACGTTTCTGTGCAGCCTGATAAAATCGCTGCAGGCTGGAGGTTTAAGTTCGCCCTCACGCAGTACAGTAGCAAACCCCGAACCGAGTTCCACCTCAACACCTACCCAACCCTTGGCGGCGGCACCCGGACCGGCCTGGGCCTGGACTTCCTGATCCGAACACACCTGACATCTGCGGCGGGGAGCCGCGCGGCCGACGGGGCGGCCCAGGTGGTGCTGGCGCTGACCGACGGGCGCTCGCAGGACGACGTGGCCGAGCCGGCCCAGGCGCTGCGCATGGCGGGCGTGGAGGTGTTTGCGGTCGGCGTTTAGGACGCGGTGGACTGGGAGCTCTGGGAGCTCTGGGAGCTCACATGTTCAATGTAGACTCCTTCCTCAAGTTGCGGGATATAATTCAAGATTTGGTAGTGAGTGTGTGGTGCAGTGAGCCGGGTGGGGGGCCCTCCGCTGGCCAGTGAGGCCCCAGTGGCTGGACGAGGGACAGGTAACCAACGGTCCCACCTCAACTACCACACTAACCTGCACACATGTGCAGGAAGAAGCTGCTGCTGAGATCAGGAACCTCCTATTAACACCACCCAGTTTTTAATTCCATTTTAGCACCATAACTTTTCCACCTGCAACATTAACCTGATGCCGAGTGCAACTCATACTTTCCTGGTGCTAACAGGTTATTTTCTGCAACTAACAGTTACTTTTACAGAGTTTACATGACACGGAAATTACTGGGTCATTTTCCAAAACTTACAGAATAATTCCCAAAACATTTCAGAGGAACGGAGCTGAAGTGACTTCAACGTCCTTCAACCAGAACCCATAAGGTCTCTAAACGAAGTCCGGTTCCGGTACTGGAACTGACAGAAAATGAGACGGACCGCTTTAACCAACAGAACCAGGCAGTGCTTTGTAACTTATACTGAACTATGATCAGAAACCGTTTGCAAAATTACAGTCAAACATTAACAGCAACGTTTTCATAACAGGAAGAAGTTGGGTTTCACCAAGATATTCATTCATTTACAAATGTTTATAACTGAATTTATAAACATTTAATTAGCAAACTAACTACCTATTTGGCTACAAACTAAATGTTTAGTTTGAAGCCAAATATTAAGAAAGTTAGCTAATTGTTGGTAATTTTGGTTGAAAAATGATTGAAGGAAAAACCCGAGTCAATCTGAACTAAATCTGATTTGTCGTCATTGAGCGTCAGGAAATTTTAGGCTAGTCAGGATTTTTAGCAACAAAGTTAGTTTGAAGAAAAATCTGCTGGGTTTTACTGGCATCTAGAAGAAATAATCAGATGAAACATAAAAACGTTCCTGAAATTAGAAGAGAAAGGAGCGGAGGACTAATCCCTGTGTTGCGCCACAAACAAGCTTTTTGATAAAGTTCCAGTTTGGAAATCATAAACAGCAAAAAGATTTTTTAAACTCCTCAGATTAACACAACTTAATCTGACCAACCTGCGGATGGAAGCCTGATTTCCTGGATGCTTTTACTTTGAAAACGTCCCAACCTGAAATCATGGAGCTCCTAACCAAAGCTAACCACGCTCCACTGCTTATGTGTCCTGCACATGTTTGTCTGTCTTTATCAGCCACGATGTCTCTGTGAAACATGTTCAGGAAATGAAACAGCTATGAACCTGGCAGGAACCGACCCGACCTGCTGCAGTACTGGACCTGGCCAGTAGAGGGGGGAGTTCAAATGTACAGTTATTGAAAGGAAAAATGATTCTGAACAAAGCATCACCTGAACCAATAAGGTCTGAATGCAACGAGACTGAATCAGCTGTAAGGTGCTGCAGCAGGAAGCAGGGCGACCGCCGGTTCATGACTGGTCAGCTCACCTCAGGTCTGTAACACGAGTCTGCATGAGAGGCTGAACGCAACGGAGCTCACAACGGGACAGGTGGTTACCCAGTACAAGTTACCTCAGTCAAATGTTACCCAGTACAGGTTACCCAGTACAAGTTACCTCGGTCAAATGTTACCCAGTACAGCAGGGGTGTCGAACTCCAATCCTCAAGGGCCACTGTCCTGCAACGTTTAGATGCGTCTCTGCTGCACCACACCTGAATAGAATAATTAGGTCATTAGCAAGGCTCTGGAGAACTGATCTACACAAGGAGGAGGTAATTAAACCATTTCATTCCAGTGTTTTGTACCTGTGGCACATCTAAAAACTGCAGGACACTGGCCCTTGAGGACTGGAGTTTGACACCTGTGCAGTACAGGTTACCCAGTACAGGTTACCCCAGTCAAAAGTTACCCAGTCACGGGTTACCCCAGTACAGGTTA
>NC_040234.1:36974922-37159922 GCF_001444195.1 Xiphophorus couchianus
GAGTAGACATCGGCAAGGTGTCAAACAAATGTTGATCCTGCTAACCGGGGGAAGGTCTTTTGACAATGTTGACGCCCCAGCCTCTGCTCTCAAACAGCAGGGCGTCTTTGTGATTGGTATTGGAACAAGGACCTCTGACAGTAGAGAGCTGCAGAAGTTATCATATGAGCCTACTTATGCGCTATCAGTCTCTGAATTCACCGACCTCCCTAGTGTCCAAGCACAACTCTCCTCTGTCATGAGCACAGCGCTAGCAAGGGTTACACCTTTGCCACCAACGGTGACGGGTAAGAAAGTGATACATATAACATGACAAGGTTTTGAAAGATGTTGTTTGAAGTCAGTTCATGTATAAATTTCCCAGGCTAGGTCAAAAATCTACAAACTGAAATACAACAGTTTCACTAGCACTGATACAATAACTCTGATGTTTGGAGATCAGCTTTTATAATCTGACTTGCATAGGGGCAGAATTTGCTACTTCAACCTGAAATTGTCTTATGTTCCCTAGTGGTGAGACAGCAGCCAGCAGGAAGGGATGTGGTGTTCTTGCTGGATGGATCTGACGGCACTAGAACTGGCTTCCCAGCAATGCGAGACTTTGTCCAAAGGGTAGTAGAGACACTCAGTGTAGATGACAACAAAGACCGTGTCTCAGTGGTTCAGTACAGCAGGGATCCAGCTGTCCAGTTCTATTTGAACACGTACGCGACAAAAGGAGAGATCCTTGATGCTGTCAGGGGCTTGAGGCACAAAGGCGGAAGACCCCTCAATACGGGAGCAGCTCTCCAGTACTTGAGGGATAACGTTTTCACTTCCTCTGCTGGAAGCAGGCGGCCGGAAGGAGTTCCCCAGGTCCTAGTATTGCTGAGTGGCGGAAAATCATTCGACATTGTTGACGCACCAGCCGCTGCCCTCAAACAGATGGGCGTCTTGATCTTTGCAATTGGAAGTAGAGGCTCTGACAGCAGAGAATTACAGAAAGTATCCCACGATCCCAATTATGCTCTGTCTGTGTCCGAATTCACTGACCTTCCCAGTGTCCAACAGCAGCTTCAGGCCTCTGTGGAAGCTGTGGTTGTTGACGTCACCCCTGAGTCACCTACTGTACTCGGTAGGTTTTCAAGCATGCTCCTCTGAAGGTGACCTAAGCAGTTGCCTGTCTTAATTCTAAACACAAGTAGGATAAGAAATTGTTGGATACATGCTTAGTTTCTAGTTTGCCTGCTGTGATGATCTATGCCATGTTTAGCTTCTGTAAGAAGTGAGAGACCTTAAGACATATTGTCATTTCAAAACAGTCCTCTAGTAGACAGGGAACCCGGGAGGCATCTTTGATCAAAGGTTTTGACTCTTTTGCCTTCCCTTCTTTTCTCAGTTGACACTGCCAAAAAGGATATTGTATTCCTCCTCGATGGTTCTGACGGCACAAGGAATGGCTTCCCTGCCATGCGGGATTTTGTCGAAAAAGTGGTGGAAAAGCTCAATGTGGGAGAAAACAAAGACCGTGTTTCTGTGGTCCAATTCAGCAGAGAAGCTGAAGTCCATTTCTATCTAAACACGTACAATACAAAAGAGGATACTGTGGATGCAATCAGAGGGCTTAGACACAGAGGAGGAAGACCCCTAAACACCGGGGCAGCCCTCCAATATGTCAGGGACAATGTCTTTACAGCCTCCTCGGGGAGTAGACATCGGCAAGGTGTCAAACAAATGTTGATCCTGCTAACCGGGGGAAGGTCTTTTGACAATGTTGACGCCCCAGCCTCTGCTCTCAAACAGCAGGGCGTCTTTGTGATTGGTATTGGAACAAGGACCTCTGACAGTAGAGAGCTGCAGAAGTTATCATATGAGCCTACTTATGCGCTATCAGTCTCTGAATTCACCGACCTCCCTAGTGTCCAAGCACAACTCTCCTCTGTCATGAGCACAGCGCTAGCAAGGGTTACACCTTTGCCACCAACGGTGACGGGTAAGAAAGTGATACATATAACATGACAAGGTTTTGAAAGATGTTGTTTGAAGTCAGTTCATGTATAAATTTCCCAGGCTAGGTCAAAAATCCACGTTAGATGCACTAGCAGTATGAGATTAACCTTTGTCATTGAGAATCATTCCTCTTAATGTGGTCATTTATACATTAAGAGTAATGAAAACTAACACAGTTATTAACACCTTTTTGACTATACAGTGTATCCTACAAAGCAAACTAAATTCCTTTTGCAAAAAGGAATTAAGACACCCTCTAATTGCACGTGCAATTAGTGGGTGTCTTAATTTGACCAAACCACGGTGCTGTGTGCTTAGTCCGGGTCTTTTTACACTGTTCACCCACGACTGTGAAGCCATCCACTCCTCTAACATGGTTCTAAAGTTTGCAGATGACACCACTGCAGTGGGTCCAATAAACAATGATGAGACCCTCTGTACAGAGAGGACGTCCAGAAGCTGTCCCACTGGTGTTGAGTAAACAACCTGGTGCTCAATACCAGCAAGACCAAGTAGGTCGTAGTGGAAGCGGTCCAGGAGGACAGCGCACCCACCTTTTAGTATACAAGGGGAAGTGGGGGAATGTGTAGACAACATCAAATTCCTGGCATCCACATCACCTCTGACCTGGTCGCTGAACACTTCTTTTCTGATGAGGACATCCAGCAGAAACTCTTCTTCCTCAGGAAATTGAAAAGTGCTGGACTCCCAGCTTAGTTGCTAAAAAACTTACACAGGGCTGTGACTTAGAACATCCTCTGCCTCAGCATGAGCACTGTGTGGTACAGCGACTGCACAATCTAGGACAAAAAGAACTTGGCCCAGGTGGTGAAAACTGCCCAGTGGACTGTGGGGAGTTAGTTACCAAGTCTGGATCTAGTACTGGCAGACTGCAAAGGAAGGCCAGTTGTATTGCTGCTGATCCAACCCACCCAGCACACAAACTGTTTGTACTGCTGTCGTCTGGGAAACGGTACAGATACATAAAATGCACAACCACGTGGCTAAAAACAGCTTTTCCCCAAGAGCTGAGAAATCTATCTGTCCATTTCCACATTCTCTGCCCCCTGCAGACACACCCTCAGCCTTTTGTTGCATCCTAAGGACAGTTTAAGACTGTATTTATCACTGAGGGTACCATTCCAATTTCATTATGATCTAAAAACATAATGATAAATAAAAATATTACGTCTTATGTCTTTGAAGGTTTGATTCAGCAGTTGAGTGGTTCAGTTGCCTCATACAGTAACAAGTCGTCTTCCAGATTTTTTCAAAGGTTCCACTGGACTTTCTTGATATCCTCACTTCAGACTGACGGCATCAAAAATATCATCATAATCTCTTTTTATCCATCAGTCTTTAAGTAATAATTTTCATAAGATTTAATTAATATTCAACAAGTCAAACAGAAAATCCACATGATGCCATCACAAATTAAGCAGCTGAATACATGTATTTTTTCTTCAAACTAAAACCACTGATTGTGGTCAGAGTAACTACATAAAACAATTAAATAAAATAATTGCACTTCAATTATGAACATAGACATGAATTGTGTGTAATCAAATGTGTTAGGGTGTTGATGTTGATGAGATGCAAAAGTATGATGTGATCCTTACAAGCATCACAACATCATTAGAACATTTTTCTAGTCAGAAGTTGGGCAGTGGAAGGAATCCAAGCAGAACGCACTCCCTCACCAGATGCACTCTAAAGTGCTTTGTTCATAACTGACTCAGATGGGATTTTATAAATTTAGGTACATCCATGATGTACTTTGTGCTTGCAGTTAAAATGTTTGGGTATGGGGACCAAGGGGTTGTGTGTGAATTCATCAGTATAACAGGTGGCCTTCATTTTTTTTCTGTCATTGTTTACAATAACCACTCAGAGACGAAAAGCATTCCATTAAGGCGGCTCCTTCTCAGATGAAACTTTTTATTATTCACTGACTTAAAAAGGCAAAGCTGGGGTAATTTTAAAGCCTCTGGGTTCAGCAGGAATTAGTTTGATTCCTGCCCAGTGTGGAGGTGGCAGCCTCCTCAGTCTACACACAGCCAGGGCTGTGGTAGAACAGGTCAGGCTCTGTAGTGCAAAAAGGCCTATCGAGTAATATCTCAATGAGGTCCACAGCATTGAAATCAAATCATTTTGATCACTCGCTTAAGATCACTTTGAATTTCGACTAATGCACTGTCATTTTGTTTTTCTTACAGCGGAATCACAAGGCCCAAGAAAAGACGTCGTCTTCCTTATTGATGGATCTGATGGTGTTGGGCGAGAATTTGCTATCATCCAAGAGTTCATCCGCAGAGTGGTCGAGAGCCTCAACGTGGGTGAAAACAAGATCCGAATTGGTGTGGTCCAATATGGTGACTCTGCCAAGGCTGACATGCATCTCAATACCTATACAACAAAAGAAGGAGTCCTAAACGGCATCAGAGAAATGAGACAGATTGGAGGAAGACAACGGAACCTTGGCCAAGCATTGCAGTTTCTCAGTCAGAACGTTATGATACCAGCACGAGGTAGCAGGAAGCAAGAAGGTGTGCCACAGTTTGCTATCGTTGTGTCCAGTAGGCCCTCAACAGATGATATCACTCGTCAAGCCTCTTCCCTCAAGCAATCTGGAGTCATCTCATTCAGCATTGGCACAAGGGAGATCAACCCCACAGAACTAAAAGTAGTGTCATATGTCCCAAATTTCTCCTTTACTGTTGATGACCTCCCCGGCTTGTACATAGTCCAAGAAAATCTCATCAACACAATAACAGAGTTATCAGACGAGGATATTGCAAAGTTGAGACCTCAATTCCCAATATATGAAGGTAAATAGTCTTTATTTCCTTTCTCTTTAAATCTCTAGGTTTTTTTAGCTCTGAAGGATGCTGTGCTAAAAGCTTACTTACTACTTACCAGGATTGCAACAAGCTTTAGTGCTGAAACATCAGACTGTTGGGCCATTTCTAAAGGTGAACTTCCTGGTCCTGTGTAATCTGAAAGCGTTTCCTGTTCTTAACCGGGAAACATGTAACACATCCACAGCTAGAACAGCTGCAGATGATTTGGTGTTTACTTTAGGGGGAGTGCTGATAATAATTTATGAATACATAGTTTTCCACCCTTTATGTTGAGTGCTGGCAATGCTTTAAAAGTATATCTATAGTACCTTCCAAGTTAAAGATATGTTTCAAGCATTGCAACAGCAGAAAAGTGACTGATGATCAAAACATGTAAAGTAACACAAAGATAAAAATATTAAATACATAAAACAGAAGAATAATATACTGCATAGAAAGAGCAATATTACAACATGAAATACTGTGCAATTATTAAAATTAATAAACTGATCCAAAGGAATGTGAATCTGAGTAGAAAGAATACTTTTTAGAAAAGTATGTAAATGAAAGGGTCAAACACAAATCGTTATTTTTTCATTCATTCAGAGTATTTCTAGTAAATACTGCATTCACTTTGACAAGTAACCAATCACAACCCGTAGATCAAAACGCAGCACCAAGCTGCAGTCATTATTATCACAACAGGTGGATTTAAGAGAACAAAAGAAAACTTTATACAATACTTTAGTTTCGTCCTCTAGGAATATTTAGTTGAGCATACAAATACTTAATAATCACTGTTTGTTTTAAGTAATTTTTTAAAAATTTATATTTACTTATATCTGACCAGCATTAGATATATTAAGATATAATTTAAGATGACATATCAGTTTTAAAATCCACTCAATCTGGATGTAAACTGAAGTGCAAAAGCTTATGCTATATATTTGAATTGTATTTCATTGTGTTTGCCTTTTTAAGACTCTCTATAGTTGTTTCTTTTAAGTATTGTCAATAATGTCTTCCAAAAGAACAAAATAATTATATAGTCAAATGTTCGAATTTCCTATTAACATTTTGTAAGACAACAACACAGTGGGCCACTGGAGGGGGAATCCTGATTTTAAGGTACAGAAATCTGAAAACATAGAAACAACTTTGGTTCCTGCAATGATCAAAACAAAATAGTTTAACGTGTTTCAATCATTTGGTCAACACAAGTACAAATACTTTAAAGGTCTTGTTGGTCTCCTTCTGTATATGATTGTCATAGATTAGGGTTTCTACATGCCCCATGTTTTTAATCCTACATCCCAGTAAAGGAGCATTAATCATAGCGTTTTATTTTGCTTGTATCTTAACAGAATTCACACCACCAGCAGCAACAGGAGATAAGAGGGATGTTGTCTTTCTGATTGATGGCTCTTCTGCAACACGGAGTGAGTTCCCATCCGTCCGTGACATGATAAGACGAGTTGTGGAGCAGCTGGATGTAGGACTGGACAGGGTCAGAGTCTCAGTTGTACAGTACAGCGACGATCCGAAGCCAGAATTCCTCCTCAACGAACACTCCACCAAAGCCGAAGTCCGGCAGGCTGTGATGAAACTCAGAAGCAGCGGTGGAAATCGCCTCAACACGGGCCGGGCTCTTGAATGGGTCTCCAGGAACATCTACCAGAGATCTGCAGGAAGCCGCATCGAGGAAGGCGTGCCTCAGTTCCTCATTCTGGTCACAGGCGGCAGGTCTTCAGATGATGTGTCCACACAAGCCAACCAGTTAAAGAGAAATCAGGTTGCACCCCTTGCCATTGGTTCAAGAAACGCAGATCTAAATGAGCTGAGACAGATTTCCTTAAAGCCAGAGCTTGTGTACTCTGTTGACACTTTTCAACAACTTCCAAGAGTGGAACCACAACTCATTAATTCAGTCCAAACAATATCCACCACTGACATTATCAGAAGTTATATTCCAACAGTCGATATAGGTAAGAAATGTTATTTTTTACTTTACGGTTAGTGGTAACCTGCTGGAATTCATGTTTTGTCACATTTTTGTTTACTTTGCAGCCACCCTAGATCTTGGGAAAAAGGACATCATCTTCCTCATTGATGGCTCGGACACCACAGGTCCCAATGGGATTGCCCATATTCGAGACTTTATCGTCAGCATTGTCCAACAGCTAGATGTGCAGCCTGATAAAGTTCGTGTTGCTGTTGTCCAGTACGCAGACAGAGCTAAAACCGAGTTCTCACTCAATACCCACAACAACAAGCAGGCTGTGCTGTCTGCTGTCAAACGCCTTCGTCAAATGGGCGGACGCTCCTCTCAGCTGGCCAACGCCATTGATCATGTCTTAGAGAACGAGGTCAAACCATTGGCTGGCGTTCGTCTGTCTGACGCCTCCCAGCATCTTGTGGTTCTCACAGGAGGACCGTCCTCCCAACCGGTTTCTATCTCTGGACCGCTGCTGAAGAACAAGCGGGTGAACTGCATTGGTGTTGGGACTGGCAACGCTGACAGATCTCAGCTAAGTCAAATTGCCACGTCGTCAGAAGATGTTGTTACAGTGCCTACATTCCCCAACTTACCGACAGCAAAAGACAAGGTTATTTCCAGACTGAGAGGCTCCACAGGGACTGCTTTCCCCACATATGTTTATCCAAGTAAGTAAGATAACTTCACGTGTGCACCTGGCTATGGGGTAGATTCATTAGAGGGAAAAATGGAACCACAAATATGGCCTAAAAACAAAAAGAAAACATCAACAAAAGTAGATAATAGCCAAGTGTACAAAAGTATTTTGGAAGCTACTACAACTTCAAAAAAGTAAAATGAGTCAAATGCACTGCACTTATTCATAAAAATGTAGATTATTTTTTTCTGCACAGATGCTGAGATAGGATAGTCTTTAAATAATTAACATTATTCTAAATAGATTATTTATTACACTCTCTCTTTATAAATGATCTTAGGGTAATCCAGATTATTTACATAGCTCTAATTCACAACAAATGTCATCTAAAAAAAAACACAATTCTTTCCTATCACACAGAATTTAAGCCAATATAATCAGACAGAAATAAATTCAGTGACGCAGTTTAATTTGATCCACAACACATTTAAGAGCCAATTGGTCAAACTGGATCAAGTCTCTGAGTTTCCAACAATTAGAATAAAAGGCTGGAAAAGAAAATAAATAAAACCATAAAAAGGAAAAATCTTTTCAGGCACTGGAGATTTAAGGGTTGATATGTGAGCACAAGAACCGTTCAGATGTTTTACAGCGATGCATTCTGGGTAAAGTGTTTCTCATCATGACCATCATGTTTGAATCTCCGTCCAGAATTACTACCCTAATTTCTGGTGAAGATGTTTACTGGCAGCATTAATCTGATTTCTGTATCATTTAGTTTTGACTAAATAATCTTTGTTCATCTAAAATACAGACATGATTACATTTTAGCACAACAAAATACATTTTATTATTTCTTGGTAATGAAATAGCTTATTATTTAAATATTTTACCATTTCTGAGTAGATTTTTATCTTTTGTTATTCTGGGCATTTCTAGTTTTTATGTAGTCAAAAGTGAGATTCAGCTAAAAAACTAAATTAAACTTATACTGAACTGTAGCAAAACATAAGTATAAATAATATCTACTGCTTTGTGGTTTGAGTCAAAACTGACAGAAATTTAAACAACAAAGATTTGGATACATTCCCTGTTTTGCCTCATGTCCATTCTGACTCTTTGCTACGTGTTTATTTCCTTTTAGCGGAAGATCTGCCACAACCCAAAAAGGCTGACATAGTATTCCTAATGGATGGATCCATCAACCTGGGCCAGAGCAACTTCAACAACGTCAGGGACTTCATCATGAATCTTATTGATCTGTTCTACAACGAGAGAGACAACCTACGAATCGGCCTTGCGCAGTATGCCACAGATGTGAGCGACGCCTTTTTCCTCAACACCTACAGCAACAGGGACAACGTCATCGAAGCTATCGGCAAGATAGAATACAAAGGCGGACGCAGAATCATGACAGGCGACGCCATTCGCCACGTGCAAGACGTCCATTTTAGCAAGCAGAGAGGCAGTAGGAAAGATGAAGGTACTCCTCAGATCCTCATGCTTGTCACAGGAGGTCGCTCACAGGATGACGGGAAGACGGCCGCGCTGGGCCTGAAGAACAAAGGTGTAAGGATCTTCGCTGTTGGAGTGGGCGACATTCAGGATGAGCTGGAAAACCTTGCGAGTCAGTCGTCTACTGTGGCCCGAGCACAGACCTTCCAGGAGCTGTCAGAGCTCAATGAACAAATCCTGGAGGCTTTGGACGATGAAGTGAAGGAGACATATTGCATTGAAACACCACAAGCAGCCAAACGTAAGAGGAAATTCTTCTGGCCTTCATAACTAACTACCATAGAGCTGCTAAACCTAAAATTTGCTTTTCAGATTAGAATTTCAAAGTTTTTGATAAGAAAATATCTAAAATGCAAAAATGGTGTTTTACAGCTTGCAATGTCGAGGTGTTAGTTGGCTTTGATGTGTCTGGCCAGAACATCTTCAGCACGCAAAGTAACCTTCAGAGCAAGATGAACACCATTCTGCAGAGAATTTCCAAAATGGCCCCCATCAGTTGCTCCGGAGGGCAGAACCCCTCCATCCAGGTGGGCCTGCTGGCCTTGGACTCTGCCTCCAAGCCGGTCCAAATCGACTTCAAGGACAACCCTGATGAGCTGTTTGAGGCCTTCAGAGGCCTGCGGAGTCAGGGCCCCTTCATCCTGAATACTCAGACCATCCAAGCCTACATGAACCGGTTCCGAGTCAGACAAGCCGACACCATCAAGGTTGGTTCCTCAAACACTTGGAAACGACTTGCAGAGCTATTGGAAAATCATAAACTGATCATTGTTTCCACCTTGAACCTAAAGGTCATCATTCATCTGACGGACGGTCTTGATGCTCCATACGCTGAAATGAAGAGACGAGTTGAGGAGCTACATCGGTCGGGTACGGAGATCTCACAGGAGAAAGAGTCTGATTACCGTCCAGCTGTTTTTTTTAACAGGATGTTTCTGTACAACCTCAATCAGGAGTCAACAGTTTCATTCTGGTTGGGCTGGAGCGGGTGGAGCAGTTTGAAGAGGCTTTGCTGTTGGAATTTGGCCGCGGCTTTAGGTACACAAGGCCCTTAAAACTCAACGTCATGGACCTGGACTATGAACTTATGGAGGAACTGGTGTGTACAGATAAAACCCAACCAAAGTCTTTTCTGGAGGTTAAATGTCCTTAGAAAGTTCTTGAAAAAATATTTTTCTTTTCCTCCTTAGAGCAACATCGCAGAGAGGGAGTGCTGTGGCGTTCCATGCAAATGTACTGGGAACCGAGGAGACCGAGGGGGCGTGGGCCTGCCTGGGATTAAGGTACCTCAACTGGACAACGGTATATTTCTGCAACCCTGGGTTAGCTTCTTAAGGGAAAACTAATACATTCATTGCTCTGCTGCAGGGCAGTCCGGGATTACCAGGAAGCCCGGGACATCCTGGTGATGAGGGTGGACCAGTGAGTCCAAATGTCTTTTTACATCAGCCACATTTCACATCTTTAATGTTTGTGTATTGAGCTTCCATTTCTTATAATCCCAGGGAGAAAGAGGTCCTCCTGGTGTTAACGGTACTCAGGGCTTCCAGGGATGTCCTGGACAGAGAGGTGTCAAGGTAATTTGAATTATTTTTTCACCTTTCAGCTGAATAAAGGAATAAGTTTTAATTAAATTACAACAACAGTGAATCAAAGCTACATATTTTCTTTCCAGGGATCTCGTGGGTTCTCAGGAGAAAAGGTGAGGGTAATATTCCTAAGTAATAAAAAACATGTGATACAATATCTACAGCTGTCTAAGCATCTAATTCTGCTTTAGGGTGAATTAGGAGAACTTGGACTTGATGGCATCAATGGAGAAGAAGTATGTTTTTTCTGATATAGTGAATCAGTTGCATCATGTTGTGTTTTCAGTTCTCTGTTGTTTTCTCCCAATGCTTGGCTTAATGGTGCGTTTAACATCTTTACAGGGGAAAAGTGGAGTTGCTGGACCTCCAGGTGACAGAGGAAACCCTGGCAGGAGAGTAAGAAACGTCACACAGTTTTATTTATTTCCTCTGATGTATTTAAAAAATGAATGAAAAAACAAAAACATTGTGTTTGTTTATTTTTAGGGTGCTAAAGGAGCCAAAGGACAAGCAGGCGACATAGGACAAATGGGAATCAGAGGAGACCCTGTGCGTATTATAACATTTATCCTGAGCTTTGTTTGCATAACTCCTGTAGCCTCACAGCTAGAAGGTGCTGAAACCTTCTCATGTCCTCACCGTGTGTGTAAGGTACTCTAGCATCCTCCCACAGTCCAAAAGACACAGATGTCAGGTGAATTTTTCATTTCTAACAACCCAACTACAGCCATGTTTCCATCAACTTTTCTTTATCCACATTTTGAGGAATCGCATAAGAAAAGGTTGGAGACGGCAAAACTCAAAAAAACTTCATCAGTCTTGTAAAGACGTTTTTGCTTCAGGTGGTTTTTGGCTTAACCCAACAAAAAAAACAATTGAAAGAGAAACGAAAGCACATTTACAGAATGAGGCAGTTTTCCTCCTGATGGTCCGGTCGACCCGGTTCTACTGGAACCAGAACATCTGCTCCACCTCCAGCTGCTGTGGTTCTCTGAGTCAAACCAACCTGTTCCCCTCCTGGCCTGTGGGGGCGCTGCACCGAGAACCACTGAAGACACTGAGAGCAACTTCCTGTTTCACCAGATGGAAACAAGATGGAGGCGTCAGATTTTAGTGTTGGAGGATTTCTCTTTAGTCTTTGGCTGAAGACCAGGAGCCATTTCTGCTGCTAGCGTTAGGCTAGCATGTTAGCTTTGGTTGTATTTACCCAGAATGCCCTGCGCTGTAGTCCATTTCCTGCTTTTAGAGCGGTCTCCGGTCCGCTTGGCGTTCACATTCAAACCGAATCCAGACCGAGGTTTGGAGGACCAGAGGTCAGAGGTCAGCTAGCATCCACACCTCACCAACTGAACTGGACTTTGACTAGGCAAGTGGACCAGAGTCGGGTTCAAGCGGACTGAACTGGGTTCTGACATAGTGAATACTTAGCTCACGTGACCCATCAGCTGTTTTCGAGGACGGCCTTCAATAGAATTGCATTTCTTTCTCTACATGTCCAGACAACACGAACCGTTGCCAACACTAGTTGACATGACAGAACAATTACATGTCCAACAGCAAGGGATTCCTGAAAACTCTCTCTCCATTGCCCTGCGATGTGCAGTTTCTGCCTCACTTCCTGTTTATTACATTCATTCGTAATGTCAACATCCCAACGAAATGGCGCTCTGCGTAGCCTGGCTGGTTCACTCCAAACCAGTAGATGAAACCACCACTCATTAGTAAAATTATCCCAACAGTTTTATGGAAACATGGCTGGTGGATGTTTAGGTGTTTGTCTTCTTCTGGTGATGGGACTTGTTGTTCACTGAACGCCGGACATTAGGATGGAAGGAAAATGTCTCTGCTTCTGTTCTTGGTTTCTTTTACAACTAAAAATAGAGTAATCATATTCCACTGATATTTTTATAAACATGCCTTTACTTAGGTTTCTTAACATTAAGTGGAAGTAAAACTGAGGTAATTGCGTCTCTGTTCATTAGGGGACAAGGGGGCGAGATGACAACAGTCCGGGACCTAAAGGAGAGCGCGGTGATATCGGACCGCCGGTACAGCCCCATCTTTTTCTGCTCTTTTGGTTTAATTTCGATGTATTATGGTGACAGGGATATCTGTTCCCAAATGACAGGGAGTTCCTGGTGAAGATGGGTTGAAAGGAACCCCTGGCGATCGTGGTAGACGGGTAAATGACTCATTAAACCACTTACAAAGTTTTCAGGTTTCTTGTGAACCTAGACTTGAATGTATCCTTTGCTTTGTAAGGGACTTGATGGCAGAAGAGGCCAGCCAGGACAACCTGTAAGTTCCTTTCTGAAGAATCGCATCCCAATATCTGAGTAACTCTCACAGTAACACACCACTGTGCTGCTCATCTAAAGGGAAACCGCGGGCTTCCTGGAGACAGAGGCCAGGCCGGGCAGCCTGGTATCGCAGGCTCAAGAGTGAGTTTAGTCGCTTTACTTCTATCAGATGAATACAAAAGATCTCCTAATTTTCTTGTTTTCATTGGATCCCAACAAATCCGAACAAAGTTTTGTGTGACTGTAGCTGACTTCATTCATTAGTCATTAGCTGATGAGATGAACGAACGATGTAAAGACGTGCCCTGTCCTCTCCCAGGGTGCAGCTGGACCAGTCGGTACACGAGGACCCAAAGGGGAAGATGGCAACCCAGGACCCAGAGTAAGCCAACCAAACTCAGCTCTTCTGTGTCTAGGGTCGTGTTGCTCACCTAACCCAAAATGTCCCGACGTTTCACCGTTCAGGGTCCTGGAGGTAATCCTGGCCCAAACGGAGAAAACGGAAGAAGAGGACCTCTAGGTCGCAAGGTACGGAGCGAATGTGACGAGTCTCAAGTTTCATTTTGAGACTGTTTGGACTACCAAGCTGCTTCACATGACTGGACACACAGAGACTGACTAAATCTGTGGAACCGAACCTTACAGCCCACAGAAACACTCCCCTCATGATTCATTACTTTGGCATTTTCTCAAAAAATACTCCTGTCCTCATTCCCTGTACTGGTTCTCACGCTTTCTTTGTAGGGAGAACCGGGAGAACCGGGACCCAAGGGTGTGATTGGACCGGTTGGCCCCCACGGAGAGCCTGTGAGGATAAAATCTTCTTAACCTCTCTGTCCCCACTTCTTTCACTGAAACATATTTATTACGAGCACATTTTAATTATTTTCTCTTTTCATGTTTTCAGTAGTTCAGAATATTTTATTGCATGACCTGTTAAAACTCGCAGCCGTGAATCATTCACGTTTCCATCTCCGGATCATGGAGCTTCTATAGAAACGTGGCGTTAGCGTTAGCTGCTACATGTTTAGCTTTGAGATGCTATTTTAGGCTAGCACAGCTTTGCTGAGAGGCTAACTGCTAGATCAGTTCAGAAGCAGAAATTAACCCCCGGTGGGTCGAGACGCTGCTTCGGCGTCCAATCGGAGTGTTTGCATCAGAAACACACGAATGAGTAAAAGATGCAAATAATTGTGTTAATATTTTTAATGCATTAAAATCCATGAAATTCATCCAAATTAATGTGTGAAAGTCTTAGCCATATATTATTGTGACCCTCATGTGACAGACATACACAGTAACTATGGTTATGATGCATATTTGTTTCCTGTGACAAATAGGAAAAATCTTTTTTCTCACTCTGTGCAAGTTAATATTTTCAAACATCTTCATCTTGAAATGTTGACGTGAATGTTAATACTGTGACTAAGAGATCATATTGTAAGGAATTTAACTCTTTAAAGATCAGTATGTTTACATAACTGTTTAAAAAAACACAGTTATTAAATATCAACAGAGACAGTTTGATCAAGCAGACAGGCAAACAATTTTTAAGGATAAAATATTTTCAATTACATCTTTTGTCGTTTTAAATTATGAAATTTCTTTTTTATAAATATCTAGTAAATATAAGGTATATTAATTTACATAAAGCTAAAGATGCTTGAAAATGAGCAAACGAGTCCACGAGGAAACCAGAAAGCCACGGCATCTCAAGGTCACAGCTTTTTGTTCCTATTTTCTATTCAGGGTCAAGATGGCAGAGATGGAATCGGTTCGAAGGGAGAAAAAGGAAGGAAGGCAAGTGATTGTTCAGGACACAACATGTCTGATGGTTCTGGTTCTGGTTAATTGATTTTATGTGTTTACTGTTTGACTACTCACTGCTTCATGAAGACGTGAATTTAATTATTTCATACCATCTGCTCTTCTTTAAAGGGTGATGATGGTTTCCCAGGATTCCCTGGACTCAAGGTCAGGCGAGGTCACGTTTCCAGGTCACACTCTGGATTGTCTGCAGAATGTTTGATGAGTTTGATGGTTTCAGGGTGCAGCCGGAGACCCTGGACCCCGCGGAGGACCCGGACCCAGAGGGAACCGTGGACAAAGAGTACGTTCACATTCGTTCTCTGTTTCACACTAATAGATCTTTGCAGCAGTGGAAGGAAATCACCTTGCATGCATCCTGACTTCATGCCGACTCTTTCCAGGGTGTCTCTGGGGATGTTGGATCACCTGGACAGAAGGGAGAAGTTGGATATTCTGGACCTTATGTGAGCATTTTAAACCCCTAAACTTCCCAAAAATCAAATCACATCATCCAAATGTCAAATTTTACAGTATTGCCATCACATAGGACCAGTTGGATGCTTTAGGGCGTTTCCCCTCACACTGCTTGATGCCCATCGATGATTTATATTCCAAGTGATTTGGATGCTAAAGCAAAGAGGAAATTTAGAGAAAGTTCAGGAATAGCTGGCTCAATCCTAATCGATATCATCACAATATTCAGCAAGAGTAGCATAAATAGATATGTTATATGTGGCCACAAACAGGGCAGCCTCAGCACAGTACGCTGACCTTTGACCTGGAATTTGAATGTGGCACAGTCTTTATCTCAAAGTGAACTATTGTTAACTTCAAACATCATTTCAGGATGTGTTGGCATGAATTAATAAAAATATTTAAATCAGAGGCAGCTTCAATCATAAAGCAAAGGAGCAGCCAGTAACATGATTAGCATCTCCAGTGGCTCAGGCTAACCATGATGCTAACCATGTAGCTCATCACGGTTATCTCAGGCCTCAGTGCGTTATTGACTACTTTCGTTGCATTATTCTTTTACTCCTATTGTACAACATGATAAATTTGTAAAAGCACTATTTAGTTGTTTTTATAGAGAGCGTAAAAATCATAATAATTAGCTGCGGATACTAACATTAGCATCTGTTAGCATGCGCTGTTGTCTGAGGCTGCAGCAAATTCTGCTCTATTCTAACCAAGGAGCTCCGCAGCGAACGGTCACAGACTGACTGGCTCTGACAACAGCAGGTAAAAAGGAGCTCAGGTATTTCAACAGGTAGAAAATTCACAATGAATACCTGTGGATGCTAACTTTAGTGTCCTCTGTTGGCTCGGGAGAACGGCGGGAAAACCTGACAGCTATGGCTTACATGGTGATATGCAGATAAGATTCTGATTTATTCCAATAAAGCTTAAAGCCTTTAAGCTTTTGGCCAACTGACTAGCGGACATGTTGGATCAAAGCAGCTCAGCATTCTTCATTTTAATACATGAGGCTTTTTGGTATACAAGTTCTCATAAAATTACTACTTTATTCATGATTTATTCTGGTTTTATGTTGACTTTATTAAGGTATAAATATATACCTTATATATATTGATAAGACATATATAAATATAAATATATTGACAAGACATTTTATTTGTATCAAACAAAATTTAAAACAGAACACTTAAGTGCATCAAACAAAATCATACTCTTGTAACTTCAAAAAACAAAATTATTTTAATCTGGCCATTTTATACTCCATTTTAAATAAATGACCTTTTGATTTTTTTAATAAACATCTTCTATCGGAAAGTTCTTATAATTTTTAAGAACAACTACTACATTTATAGTTTTAGGTTTTTGCAAGAGGATGGACATTAGTTGAATGGTGGGAAAAAACATTTTCCAAACTAACAAGAAAAATAGACTTAAAATATATGACACTGCTACATTTTGTGTCAGTGTTGTGAAAATGCAATGTGATTATTCTATGAAAAAAACTTAAAAACTGCTAAAGCCTAAATTTGTTGTGTCTATAATTAAAACATTGATGTTTTTTTAGCAATTTTAGCTAAAGTTCAAAGCCTTCGTTAAAGGACCCAGAGCTGCTGCGCTAATGAGGGAACATGATCAAAAACATTGATGTAGATGGGTTAGGGTTAGGTTGAGATTTAATGGACTTGTTTTCGCTCTACAGGGGGCCAAAGGACCAAGAGGACCAGGTGTTGTGGTATGTCTCCATTTTATCAAATAAATTGTACAGAGCTAATAAATCAAACTTTCCTCTGCATCTATTTAGTTCATTTTAGCTTTCTAATAATTTATTGTTCATTTCAGCAATGTGACCTGGTCAAGAAGATCAGAGATAACTGTCGTAAGTTTTCATTGTTGTTTTTTTTAACCTATGGATGTGTTTTTGTTCCTTTACAATCAGTTTCTTACACTCTTTTCTTGTCTTTTCTTTCCTAGCTTGCTGTTATGGTGAGTATAGAGGATTGTTGATTTGCAGGAAATGCTCCAGGTGGCCGTGTTTCTCCAGAGATCCGGGTGTCTTTGGTTTTAGGTAAGCAGGAATGTCCGCTGTACCCCACTGAGCTAGCCTTCGCGCTGGACGTCTCCCAGGCCGTAGACCGCCAGGTCTTCAACAACATGCGGGACACGGCCGCCCTCCTGGTCAGGAACATCACCATCGCCGAGAGCAACTGTCCGAGAGGAGCTCGCGTCGCTCTCACCTTGTACAACAACGAGGTGATCACCGAGTTCCGGTTTGCCGACTCCATGAAGAAGCGGTCGCTGGTGGATCACATCGAGGGGCTGCAGAAACCGCGGTCCAGTAAGGAGGCCAGTCTGGACACGGCCATGAGCTTTGTGGCCCAGAACACCTTCAAGAGAGTACGCAGCGGCTTCCTGATGAGGAAGGTCGCCGTCTTCTTTGTTGGTCATCGTGTCAGGCAGACCCAGAGAATCACCAACGCCGCCCTTCGCCTTCACGATGCTGGAATCGCCACGCTGCTGCTGGTGAACAGCGAGAGCAGAGAGCTGAGCCGGGCAGTTCAGGTACGACCCAACCAGCGAAAGGACGGGCAGGTCCTCTAAAAGCAGCTCATCTCATTCATTCTCCTTTAAACCAGGTCAACAACACGGCGCTGGCCCAGGTCATCGTCCTTCCCTCCCCGGGTAGCTCCCAGTACAAGTCTGTCTTCCAAAAGATCTTGAGCTGCCACGTCTGCTACGGTGAGACGCTTCCGGCTCATAAAGGGTTAAACTGGGACGCAAAGTACCAGTACATGTTCACCGTATTTTAGTTGGGAAAAATAAACTTTATACACAAATTAAAGCATTTGATTATTTACATAATACATGTCACAGAAAATGAGATGAAAATGTAGGAGATTAGCTTTTTATTTCATCCATTAATTTCTGAGAGACCATTTTGGAAAAAAAATGTCCAAGTGGCAGAAAATTGTTCAAAGATGCCGTCTTAATTTTTAAGTAAATTTTGTGAAAAGAAAAACTAAATGTAGGAATAAAGAAGAGTTAGGTGGTGCTAAAGTTGGAGATCAAACCTCTGATAAAAACTTTTCACCACAGTTCAAATCCTTTCACCGTAATGTTCGCTAGCGCCGAGTTCACACCGACAGACAAGGCAGTGATCCAGGCAGAAAGCAAACATGGAGGGAATCCAAATCAACGGATGTTTTCTCTGTTAAATATACTCCATTAGCTGTCGGCCATGTTTGTTTACTCTGAACCATCTTGAATGAAATCGTTTGTGTTGCTCCAATCACACTGTAAAACCAAACCTGTTACACCTGCGATGTTTTATTGTGTGAGCGCTCTCTCAGGCTTTGAAAACAAAAGTTCGAATGGTGCCATGTGACCCAGAGTTTCTAATTAATGTTTCACACTCAATACCTCGGGACTCATCTGGTCTGATTCCCTCTGGTCTCATCAGAGCAGATCCCTGATCAGTCTCCATGTCGATCAGATTCATTCAGACATTTCCTCCAGCCAGTTGAACCACTGAGACATTCAGACTGTGTTTAGTTTGATATAACTAGATCATTAGTAATAGTAATAATACTTTGTCTTTTCTAGATTCTTGCTCTCCAGACCAGCTTTGTGACTATCTGCCTCCGTCGGCCAGCCGCGATCGGCGATCTCTGACGTCTGATGTGGACATCGACATGGCGTTCGTCATAGACAGCTCCGAGTCGACCTTCCCGTCCACCTTCATCGAGATTAAACGATATATCGCTCACATCGTAGAGGCTCTTCACGTGTCTTCGGATCCCACCGCCTCCGTCCATCACGCCAGAGTGTCTGTCGTCCAGCAGGCTCCCTACGAGTTCATGCACAACCGGACCGGCCAACCCATCCGCGTGGACCTGGGCCTGACCGACCACGCCTCGGCTCAGGCCGTCGTCCGGTTCCTGCTGGACAAGACGGAGCAGCTGGAGGGCGGCCGCGCCCTGCCGGCGGCCATCGAGGCAACCGTGGATCAGGTGTTCGAGAAGGCGCCGCTGCAGCGCGACAGGAAGGTGATGGTGTTGTTTGTGACCGGCAGCGTGGCGGAGGACGAGGATCAGCTGGTCCGCATCGCCAACGAGGTCAAATGCAGAGGCTACTTCCTGGTGATCTTCGGCGTGGGCGAGTCGGTGGGGCCCAGGGACGCTCACGTCCTGTCGCGCATGGCGAGCGAACCCTCTGATGTCTTCTTCAAGCGCCTCGACCTCATTTCCCACTTTTATGACAAACACATCCAGACGTTTGGCCAGCTGTTTGCTAAGTATATCAGCTGTGAGTCCAACCGATTTTCCTCTGCAGCCTGTTGCACAATCCTTCTCCAGCCCGAAATTCATGACATCTTCTCTGCTTCATAGTTGAAAACCGACCTGAACAATCTAAGACCTGTCAGTGGACGCAGAGCGACCAGCCGCTGAAGAGCCCCCTGCCACCTTCACAGCACCAGGAGTGAGCCAGAAAACCTCTGGATTAGTTCCCACCGTTAGCCTGTCTTTAATCGCTGTTTTCACCAATGTTCATTCCCTAGGAAACACCAGAAGCATCATGACGGCCACCAAGCAGTTCATGAGAGAAAACTCAATAGTAAGATGCACAAACTTCATATTTACTGATATTCCTTTTAATTATTCAAGATGGCCGCCATGATTGTCATGGAAAATGAGTTTTTACCCTAAAATCGCCAATTAGATGAATTTTATGTCAAATTAAACATTTTCAACCATAAATATCATATATTTTCTTTACTTTGTGTTTCCTTTTTCTGGTGGACATTTTTCAAAATGGCTGACATGGTTGTAATGGAGGATTTATGTTTGCACTAAAATTGGCAGTAGGTACTGCCAGTTAGTGAAGCTAACCAAAAAGCTAACTTCACTTAGCATTAATTTACTTAATATTAGCTCTGCTAATGCTAAGCCGCTAAACATATAAACACATGAGCAGAAGCTAATGCTAACACAAGAAATTATCAGAAGCAAATGCTAAACCAAATACAAAAGATTTAGTAACACATGAAACATTAGTCAAAGCTAATGCTAACATTAAGACGTCAATTTCTCATGTCCTTCCAGGTCTGAGACTCGCTAACAGCAAAGTCCTCGGTTTCTGATTCTGCCGCATTTTCTTATTTTAAAGTTGTATGAATATGTTGACCAAAGTGGGAAACTTCTGATGTGATTAAAGTTCATGCTTGTTTTGAAAATTGGTAGCATTTTATGACAAT
Source organism: Xiphophorus couchianus (assembly GCF_001444195.1). Classification (NCBI taxonomy): domain Eukaryota; kingdom Metazoa; phylum Chordata; class Actinopteri; order Cyprinodontiformes; family Poeciliidae; genus Xiphophorus; species Xiphophorus couchianus. Next base: position 36,995,329 of record NC_040234.1, read on the forward strand.
AATTGGTTTAAAAGGCGGCCATCAGGAAATTCAAGTAGCTGAAGGAAACATGAAAACATCCGACCTAACGGGTCGGATGTTAGCATGGGGTTAGCATGCTAATTTTTAAGCTTGTTTCCACACTTAGATTTTTACAGTGAAATGCTGCACTAGTAGTAGTTGTATCAGTATTAAACCTTTTTATATTTGTATCCTGATATAAAAAACAATGCTTGTAGATTTCCTTTATTCTGACATTTTCTGTTTCCTCCCTCCAGACGCCGACGAGCTGCACGTCTCCAACGTCACCGCCAGCAGCTTCACGTTGCGGTGGAGCAACCCCGAACCCAAACTGCTGGTCTACTTTGAGGTGGTGGTGACCCGACTACAGGACCACACCCTGGTGGTGAAGACCAACGTTTCAGGCTCAGAGATCGCGGTGTTCAACGTGGAGAGCTCTCAGACGTATCACGCTGTGGTCACGGCGTACACAGCAGAGGGCCGGGTCGTCTCGGCCCGCAAGGGCATCGTCACAACCAGTAAGTTCAACAAACACAACCTACAGACTGCGTCACACACATTTCTTCATAATTAGGGCTGGGACTAATTTTGATTAGTTAGCTATAGAGATTTATTGCATTAAAATTTTCCTTTTGCATTTTGTATAACCTTTGTATTTGCAACTTTCTGGTACGTTTATAAATCTGACGCATTAGCGACATTCGCAAACAAACGGTGTGGAAGAAGCTGCTTCTCTTGTTCCACTGGGGCAGCATTTTGTTTCAAAGAAACAATCTAACATTTGAAAAACCTAAATAACAGATTAAAAACATTTATTCTATAACTCAGCTGCAAAAAGAGATTATGAGATGATGGTCCGGTCGACCCGGTTCTACTGGAACCAGAACATCTGCTCCATCTCCAGCTGCTGTGGTTCTGAGTCAAACCAACCTGTTCCCCTCCTGGCCTGTGGGGGCGCTGCACCAAAAACCTCTGAAGACACTGAGAGCAACTTCCTGTTTCACCAGATGGAAACAAGATGGAGGCGTCAGATTTTAGCAGTTGGAGGATTTCTCTTTAGTCTTTGGCTGAAGACCAGGAGCCATTTCTGCTGCTAGCGCTAGGCTAGCATGTTAGCTTTGGTTGTATTTACCCAGAATGCAGCGCTGTAGTCCACTTGCTGCTTTTGGAGCGGGCTCCGGTCTGCTTGGTGTTCACATTCAAACCGAACCCAGACCGAGATTTGGAGGACCAGAGGTCAGAGGTCAGCTAGCATCCACACCTCACCAACCAGACCGGACTTTGACTAGGCAGACTGGAGTCGGATTAAAACGTACTGAACCCTGTTTATACTTTCTGCTCAGTTTAGTGAGATTTCTCCTGTCTAAACTTGTTGAATCATCAAACTAAAACTTTTATCATCTTCAAAAGCTGCTTCATACCTAAAGAATCGTTTGTAAAAGAGCCTTTCCTGAAGTTTCATATTAATTACCCGTAGTTTCATAAAGTTTGTTCTGTTATTGTAGCTTCATCGTTGCCTCTTTCCCCTCACAGAAGCAGCCAGCCTCGGCAGCAGCACTGTAAAAACTACGCCGCTGGACAAACCGGAGCCTGGTAAGCTGGTCTGAAAACCATCCAGTAAGAACCAGTGTGGATTTAGTCAGCAGCTGCTGAGGTTCACGACCTGGACCACAAAAAGCCTCTAAATTACTAAATAAACTAACATTTTAGCAGATGTAGTCATGACTAACTTTTCAGTTCACTTGTAAAAACTCCAAATTAATCCACTTTCATTCTCCTGACTTCATTTTGGATAACATAGCTGCTCTGGAGGTCATAGGTTCTTGTTTTTGTAGGAAAAACCTCTGAATGTTTATAAACCTGCTTGCACAGTAAAGTGACCTGTTGATTTTAACACACATGATCTTTCATGTTTTAAATTTAATCGTAACACAAACGCCTTCTCTCCCTGTCTGTCCTTCTGCACATGTGTGTGTTTCTGTTTCCCGTCATTTTTCTGTTGCATGTTGTAGCTAGTGGCCTGGCAGACCCCTGCTCACTTGACTTTGACCCGGGAATGCCGTGCAAAGACTTTGAGGCTAAGTGGTTCTTTGACAGACAGAATGGGTTCTGTGCAGAGTTCTGGTTTGGAGGTTGTGGAGGAAATGAGAATAGGTTCGACTCAGAAGAACTTTGCTTGAAAAACTGCATGAGGTCAGGTGAGTTACGGCCGGAGGAATGAATTAAAACAAACTGGGATTATCTGTTAACACTCAGGGGAAAATATGACGATTTAGGTTTAACTTAAATAATTTGCCCAATTTTTGAAAACTAAATATTAATTCTTGTCCAAACTTCTGGAAGTTTTTCCAGAAGTTCTTACTCATGTTTTTAATGGTGTGAATGCTGAACAAAATCAAATAATGTAATGCTAATCTAAAAATTAGCCTTGCAAGCTAATGTTAGCACTAAGAAACATTAGCATAGCTAGCATAGGGATAAAATCAGCATGTTGTCTTTTTCAGATTTTTAAATGTGCAAACAGAAATTTATAAGAAAATTAAAGAAAATATTTTGTGTTGTTTGTAAGCTAATTTAAGACTAAAAGTTTTAAATCAATTAAAAAGTAACTTTCTGACCTTTAAATTTGAGTTTGCAGCTAGCTAACATTTAGTTATAAATCTTTTTTTATTAAGAGATTGTCTGAAATTAAATATGTAATATTAAATAAATGAATAAAATATTCCTATAATAGCCAACATCACCAGCTAACAGCACTTTAGCTACCGTAGCGTTTCAGTTCTCATTTTCTATTAATATTAACATTTTTCATGGAGTTTAAGGAGATAACTGAAAATCTTTTTTTAATCTAGAAATGACAGCAAATCAAAAAAATACCTTGAAATGTTAAAGTAGCCTTTGGAAGCTAAAAGTGCTAATAGCACAGGATACTATTGATTAGATATCATCACAGGATTATGGATCTATGGATTTTTTAAATTTTATTTAGGTTATCTGAAAACAAAATGTCAATAAAACTATGAATTACATGAAATCAAACTATATATTTTCCATCTTTCAAGCAGTCTGTCAGAGAAATGCTAACTCAGCTATTTTGGTTCAAACCTCAAGGAACTGAACAAACTTCATAGTTAGAAATTATTTTTTATGTACTGTAACAATTTACCTGTACAGTGTTTATAAAACTCAATGAATAACATCAGTCACTCTATATGTTGATCTGTTAGTTGCTGAGTCAAAATGCTGACATTAAAATTAGCTTTAGTTAACTAGAGGTTATTAATATGAACACATTTGCATAGCGTTATTGATTTTAGCGTGTTTTCAGAATATCTGAACTTATTTTAAAATGCAAATGAGAAAAAAAATCTATAAATCATAAGAAGTAAAACAATTTGAAACTAGGAGTAGCCTGAGCAAGCTAACCATACGCTAATGAAAATTAACCAGAAAAGGCTAAAGGCTGAATATACTCTGCAGAAAAACAAACAAAAAAGTTTTTATGCAAAATATGAGGAACAACAACAAAGTTTTTCTGGCTCCTCATAGCTCCGCCCACTGCAGCGTCCATCGGCTCAGATCGGTTCAAAGGTTTTCACACTGACAAAAGGAAAAGTTCTGCTGTGAACTTGTTTCACAAAAAGCTGCAGGAAGAAACTGCAGCTGGTCCTGATTTTAACGAGGAACCAACCTGAGGAGGAAGTTCCCACGTTTCTGGGTCGTTCTCTGAATTCGGTGCATTTTGTGTCTCAGGTTTATCTCAAAGATTTTCATACAATGCAAACCATTTTATGAGAAAATCAATAAATGGAAATATCCATTTTTATATATATACATATGCAAGTATATCTTAAAAATTATGTTTTGAAAAATGTTATGGGTTGTTGAAGCCAAATGATCATGACCCAACTGACCAACGTTAAGTTTTCACTGAATAGAAAACAAATAAAAATAGCCAGTAACTGCAAGTTATTTCTACTAATATAAACTTTTTTAGGTATACTTTAGGCTAAATAAATGTAAGAAATATACATGAATTATTTATAAAAAGCACTTTTACATCAAGTTGCCATATTCTACTTATCAGTCTAATTATTATGATTCACAATAAAATAAAATAGATTTACAATGAGTTATTTAAACAGGTCAAATCAAAGGAACTGGAAGAATTAGTTTAATTATGTTATAGAGTTTCAGTCATAGAGGAATCAAATTTCCCCATAACAGGGTTGAACTTAAAGCAACCAAAAAAAACAAAGAAATTAGTATTAATGGGGGCGTGCCGTGGTGGCGTAGCGGTTAGCGCGACCCGTATTTGGAGGCCTTCAGTCCTCGACTCGGCCGTCGCAGGACCCGACGACATTTGCCGCGTGTCTTCCCTGTTTCCTGTCAGCCTGCTGTCATATATAAGGGACACTAGAGCCACAAAAAACCCCCTGGAGGGGTAAAAAAAAAAAAAAAAAAATTAGTATTAATGTTTGGATTTCATGCATAAGGTGGGGAAACATATTTTCTTGGAGGTTCAGAGAGTCCTTCAATAGATGCAGTGTTCAGAAACACAGTTTTTTGTGGTATATTTTTAAGTAACCTGGGAGCCAAAATGCACCGAATTCCTGCCCTGCTAATGTTTTCCTCTGTTTCTGCCTCTGCAGCGCCGCAGCCTGAGCCAGAGGAGCAGCGAGGCGAACAGCTGGAGATTCTTCCGGCTCCTGGTGAGAACTTTCATTATCGGGTTTATTGTTAAAGTAATTCATCCAAAAAGAGTAAAAAACCAGAGTCCAGATGAAACCGTGGTTTGTTTCAGACCTGATCTTCTCAGGAGCAACGCTGAATTACAGCTTCATCAGCCAGATTGTTTGTAAAATGTTTCTGTTCTTATGATCAGACATCAGAAGTTAAAACGATTCATCTCCAATCGGTGGAGATGAAAGCAGCTGAGCGTGTTGCACTGGCTGTGGAGCTGCTTCGTTTTTACTCATTTGTTCTTCTCTTCCAGCTGCCATTACGTCTGTGGACATTTGCCAGCTTCCCAAAGAAGAAGGAAAATGTGCAAAGTTTGTTCTGAAGTGGCATTTTGATGCCGCTAGCAGCAGCTGCAGCCGCTTCTGGTATGGCGGCTGCGACGGGAACCAGAACCGCTTTGACACGTATGAGCAGTGCATGAAGGCGTGTGGAGCCGCAGGTACGTGTCGCTCGGTGTAGTCAAATCCTCTGAATGAAGCTTCATTCACTCTCCGTCATTAATGCATAGAAACCTGAATTTAGTTAATGGCCCTTTAAAAAGATCTGTGTTGCAAATAAAACATTAGCTTCTATTAATATTGCTCAAACTAATAATTAGCCATTAATGGAGGCCTCACCAAACTGTAGCCGGATATCTGGGAAAACAAACATATTTTTATTTATTTCGACCGTTCATCCACATGAAACTGTTTAATATCACAAAAAATATTTATGAAAACTGCAACCAAACTAGAGATAGACTTAGACTGACTTTATTATCATTCTGCATGCACAGGGTGAATACAGAATGAAATTTTGTTGCATACGGCTCAGGACAATGTTTTGAGGTTCCAATGTTGTGAGGTTACTCCAGAATAAAATAAAATACAGTATAAAATATGAATATAAATCTAAATATAAAATATAAAGTGCAGGAATGACAGTAAAATAGAAGTTATTTAGCTATGTACATGTGCAAGGTATAAAGTGGAGACCAGATTTTGAGTGCAGTCCAGTTAAGAGTTCAGCAGTCTGATGGCAAGTGGGAAAAAGCTGTTTCAGAACCTGGTGGACCTGCACCGGATGCTGCAGAACCTCTTTCCAGAGGGCAGCAGGGAGAACAGTCCATGGTGGGGGTGTGAGGGGTCACTGACGATGTTTCGGCCTCGGGACACGCAGCGCTGGGATGAAATGTCCTGAATGGAGGGAAGGGGGGCCCCGATGATCCTCTCAGCTGTCCGCACCACTCTCCTCACGTTCTTCCAGTCGGAGGCGCTGCAGCCTCCACACCAGTAGAACGTCTTGAGGATGGGCGGGGGCAGGTGTGCTCTTCTCATCCTCCGCAGGAAATACAAACGTTTCTGTGCCCTCTTGACCAGAGACGTGGTGTTCACAGTCCAGGTGAGGTCGTTAGTGATGTGCACCCCCAGGAATTTGGTGCTGCTGACCACCTCCACAGCCGAGCTGTTGATGAGCAGTGGAGCGTGGCTGGGCCGGTTCTTCCTGAAGTCGACGATCATCTCCTTCGTCTTGTCAACGTTCAGGATCAGGCTGTTGTCTCTGCACCAGTCCACCAGCTGCTCCACCTCCTCTCTGTAGTCCAGGTCGTTGTCGTCTCTGATGAGGCCCACCACCGTTGTGTCGTCCGCGAACTTCACGATGTGGTTGGTGGCGAACCTGGGGATGCAGTCGTGTGTCATCATAGTGAACAGCAGAGGGTTCAGGACGCAGCCCTGAGGGGAGCCTGTGCTGAGGGTGATGACATCGGAGGTGTGTTGTCCGATCCGGACTGACTGAGGTCTGTCGGTGAGGAAGTCTAGCAGCCAGTTGCGCAGGGGGGTGCTGAAGCCCAGGTGTCCCAGTTTTCCTGCCAGATGCTGTGGGACGATTGTGTTGAACGCTGAGCTGAAGTCCAGGAACAACATCCGCACATGAGTGTTCTTCTCCTCCAGGTGAGCCAGGCTCAGGTGTAGGGCAGAGGAGATGGCGTCCTCAGTGGAGCGTTTTCGGCGGTAGACAAACTGGAACGGGTCGAATGTGGAGGGGAGTCTGGAGACGATGTGTTCTTTTACCAGCCTTTCAAAGCACTTCATCATGATGGGAGTCAGTGCCGCAGGCCGGTAATCGTTGAAAGAGGTGACTTGAGGTTTCTTCGGCACCGGAATGATGGAGGCAGTTTTGAGACAGGCTGGCACTGTGGCTTGGTCCAGTGAGGTGTTAAAAATGTCTGTTAGGACACCAGCCAGCTGACCTGCGCATTCCCTGAACACCCGCCCAGGTATGTTGTCGAGGCCTGGGGCCTCCGTGGGTTGACTCTTTTCAGAGTCTTCAACACATCGGCTGTGTCCAGGCAGAGTGCCTCCTCTTCCTGGTGGGGAACAGTTTTCTTTGCCGGAGTACTGTTCAGTGCCTCGAACCTCCCAAAGAAGTTATTGAGTCCATTTAGAAAGTCAGCATCAACTTCACCCACTGGGGTGGAGGATGGATTGTAATCTGTGATCGCCCGTATGCCTTGCCACATACTCCTGGTGTTGCTGGTGTCGTGGAAGAACTCCTGTATTTTTCGACTGTGGGTTCGCTTTGCTAACCTGATAGCACAGTTCAAGTTGGCTCTTGCTGTCCTCAGTGCCTCCTTGTCGCCAGACTTGAAGGCTGAGTTCCGTGCTTTTAGCATTTCCCGTACCTCCTTAGTCATCCAGGGTTTTTGGTTGGCCCGGGTGATAATGTTCTTAGTGATGCTGACGTCCTCTGTGCACTTGTTGATGTAGGCTGACACAGTCATGGCGTACTCATCGATGTTGATCTGGTCGTTGTAAGTGGCTGCTGCCTTGAACATCTCCCAGTCAGAGCACTCAAAACAGTCCTGAAGTGCCTCCATGGCCCCCTCAGTCCACACTCTCACCTGCTTCACCGTAGGTTTTGTTCTGATCAGCAGGGGCTTGTATGCAGGAATTAGCATAACAGATAGGTGGTCTGAAGAACCGAGGTGGGGGCGGGGGGCTGCTCTGATTGCTTCTTTGATGTTGGTCTAGGCCAAGTCTAGAGTATTTCCTCCCCTGGTTGGAAAATCCACATACTGGTTGAAGTGAGGGAGAACAGTCTTCATGTTGGCCTGGTTAAAATCCCCAGCAATGATGAAAACGCCTTCTGTGTGTGAGGATTGCAACTCACTGATGGTCCGGTAGAGAACACTCATAGCCTCTTTAGTGTTAGCACTGGGGGGCACATACACAGCAGTGATGCTAACCACAGTAAACTCCCTGGGCAGGTAGAATGGTCTGCAGTTAACAGTCAGAAGCTCGATGTCCGGGGAGCAGTAACTGGCGACAGTCATGGCATTTTTACACCAGTTGTTATTGATGTAAATACAGAACCCTCCTCCTCGGGTTTTACCGCTGAGAGCGCTGCTCCTGTCTGCGCGGAATGTAGCGAGCCCCTCCAGGCTAACAACGTTGTCCGGTATGGACGAGTTGAGCCATGTCTCCGTCAGAATGAGAGCGCAGCAGTTCCTCAACTCTCTCTTTGAAGACAGTTCTAGTTGCAGATGGTCTATTTTGTTGTCCAGAGAGCGGACGTCGGAGAGGAAGATGGACGGAAGCGGCGATCTGTGGGGGTTAGCGTTTAGCTTAGCTGTTAGTCCACTTCGACAGCCGCGCTTCCGCTGCCGGTCGCACCGCCTTTGCTTTCTCCTCCTCCGACTAGTGCTGCTAGGCGAGTCCGCTGCGCTGCGGGCCGCTGGGTCTTGCCTCCGTAGCACTCCGAGATCACGTAAACACTCCAGAGTAGTCGTTTTTATGAGTCCAAAATCACTTGATGATTGTAATTCCAGCAGACGCTGGCGATCATATGATAACTTACTGAGTGGATGCAAAGTTTGTAGTGTTTTAGGTGGAGTATTTTGCTCAAATACTTGCACTTTGTCGAGAGCCCATGCAGCCGCAGCCATACAGGGCGCCGCCATCTTATCATCATAGATGTGAATAAACTCCGTATTTATGAGTTCGTGTCTGCGACAAACAATAAGCCGATATTTCCACATCGTGGCGTTGAGACGATTCCCGATCAGCATCATTAGTTCTAATAACTTTATATTCTGTTGCCTTTGATTGGCTGACAGGTTTTAGCTCTGCTCTACACTGCCCCCTGTTGGTTCTCATGTTTAAAACACGCGGATTTCTGAAATGTGTACCATGTTTATTTAGATGATGTCTGACAAATCCACACGTTTAAAGGTTAGTAAAGTCGAACAAAACACAGAAACATTTACACACCTGCCGTCGTTACTGCTGCATGTTGACAAAGTTTTACATAAATTAGTTTTTAAAAAGCTGTTTTCAACTAAAACGTCAGGAGATACAACTTCAACAGAAGAATCTGTTTAGCAAAATGTTAAACATAAATAGGAAGCTGCTGCAGCAGGTTGCTGCAGCTCGCTGTGTTTCCAGTTAACCTGACTGGTTTCCTCCCAGCAGGGAACCCGGGGCTCCTGGCCGCAGTGAGAACATAGGAGTGGCGCCTCAACCTCGTCTGCAGAAGCGAAGGGCCGCACTGTAAGGACGCCTTGCTGAAGCAATGGTGGCAGCACTGGACTCAACACACATGAACTTTGACCCCCGACTTCCTGAAGTAGTCTGTTTGACGACGAGATGTAAGGAAGACAGTTCGCTGCGTGAAAACTTTAATCTATTGGTGCTAAACGAGTTGAATAAATGCAGCAGTTTGTCTCGAACCATGAAGTAAAACAGCTTTTAATGTTTCTATGATGGATCTGTAATGAATCCAACAGCAGGACTTGAACCTCGGTGACTTTCTCCACTGCAGCGCCGCGCGGCTCTTTACATGCTCGTCACCCAGAAACCCACCGCTCTGATGTCCAGTTAAAGTCACTTCCAGATCCGTTTCCTGCTACTTAAACAGAATGTAACGTCACTCTGGTTTTTGGTTTTGTTTTGCTTTTCATGAGGTTTGTCCGTCAGTCTGTCTGGGGGAAATAAAATGAAGTAGACTTTGTAATAAACACGAGCGTCTGACTTTTCTGTTCAACTGTTTACTGTCCAACATTCAGAAGTCAAAGGAAAACCTTTAAATCTTCCTGACAACGTTTGGAAGAAGCTGTGATTATTACTGAATTATTACTTCTGAATTAAAGTGGGTCTCATGAGGTCCGGATCCAGAGCGGAGCCGTTTTCCGCAGCGGTCTGGAGGAATCTAAGGTCGCGACCTGCGGGTCTGATGTTCTGGACGGCGAGCAGCTGAACTTCAGGCCAAACAAACGAGTGAAACAACCCGACCTAAATCCAACATGAGGGGAAAGTTTTCAGTTTCCAGCATAATTAGAGAATTTCTTCTCTGATTTTCTGCCTTTTGGTTTGGCTTCGCTGCCACGGCCTAGTTAAAGTCACACAGACCAAATTCAGAGCCTCCCACATCTAAAGCAGCTAATTCTGTAATTGTGCTGAATATTAAAACTGAAAGTAGTTGGTGGTGAAACTGAACATGAAGTTATTTGTCTCTGTGTGAGATCTGGTCGCCATGGAGACGGCAAACCTTCAGTCTGCATGTTTATTCATTTAAATGGGAAACAATTCAGCTTTTACCTAAAAATAACTTCAAATTATTCAAATTAATCATCATGAGGAAACAAAATCTGGATCTGTAAGATGAGTTCATTTGTTCTACAGTTATTTGTGGATAAAATTTTAACTTTATAAAATCAGATTCTCAAAATGGCTAACGCTATAAGGACCAAGAGTTACAGGACGTTAGGTTAGCATTAGCATTAGCTGAGGTTTACTGTCCCTCTTCTTAAAATTTACTTTGTTTTACTTTAACTCAGCAGCTCAGATAAAAGATTTAAATTAGCTCAACATTTAAAACCAAGACGAATCCACATGCTACAAGCTAACAGTGGTTTCCCTCCAAAATGCTGGCTAAGCTAAGCTAGCATTAGCATCAGAGATGAACTCTAGATTCTTCAGGTTATGTTCACTCTGCTAAACACATCAACTTTATTTTCAGGACTTTTCTACTGCAGAATAACATGGAGGCAACTTGGAGGCAACACAGCCAACATGATGGCAACTTGGAGACAACTTGGAGAAAACATGATGGCAACTTGGAGGGAACACGATGGTAACTTGGAGAAAACATGGTGGTAACATGGAGGCAACTTGGAGACAACATGGAGAAAACATGATGGCAACATGGAGGCAACTTGGAGGCAACATGATGGCAACTTGGAGGCAACATGATGGCAACTTGGAGAAAACATGATGGCAACTTGGAAGGAACATGAAGGCAACATGGAGGCAACATGATGGCAACTTGGAGGCAACATGATGGCAATTTGGAGAAAATATGATGGTAACGTGGAGGCAACATGGTGGCAACTTGGAGGGAACATGATGGCAACATGGAGGCAAAATGATGCTAACTTGGAGGCAACATGATGGCAACTTGGAGGGAACATGATGGCAACATAGAGGCAACATGATGGTAACTTGGAGGCAACATGATGGCAACTTGGAGGGAACATGATGGCAACATAGAGGCAACATGATGGCAACATGGAGGCAACATGATGGTAACTTGGAGGCAACATGATGGCAATTTGGAGAAAATATGATGGTAACTTGGAGGCAACATGGTGGCAACTTGGAGGGAACATGATGGCAACATGGAGGCAACATGATGCTAACTTGGAGGCAACATGATGGCAATTTGGAGAAAATATGATGGTAACTTGGAGGCAACATGATGGTAACTTGGAGGCAACATGATGGCAACATAGAGGCAACATGATGGCAACATGGAGGCAACATGATGGTAACTTGGAGGCAACATGATGGCAATTTGGAGAAAATATGATGGTAACTTGGAGGCAACATGGTGGCAACTTGGAGGGAACATGATGGCAACATGGAGGCAACATGATGCTAACTTGGAGGCAACATGATGGCAACTTGGAGGGAACATGATGGCAACATAGAGGCAACATGATGGCAACATGGAGGCAACATGATGGTAACTTGGAGGCAACATGATGGCAATTTGGAGAAAATATGATGGTAACTTGGAGGCAACATGGTGGCAACTTGGAGGGAACATGATGGCAACATGGAGGCAACATGATGCTAACTTGGAGGCAACATGATGGCAATTTGGAGAAAATATGATGGTAACTTGGAGGCAACATGATGGTAACTTGGAGGCAACATGATGGCAACATAGAGGCAACATGATGGCAACATGGAGGCAACATGATGGTAACTTGGAGGCAACATGATGGCAATTTGGAGAAAATATGATGGTAACTTGGAGGCAACATGGTGGCAACTTGGAGGGAACATGATGGCAACATGGAGGCAACATGATGCTAACTTGGAGGCAACATGATGGCAACTTGGAGGGAACATGATGGCAACATAGAGGCAACATGATGGCAACATGGAGGCAACATGATGGTAACTTGGAGGCAACATGATGGCAACTTGGAGAAAATATGATGGTAACTTGGAGGCAACATGGTGGCAACTTGGAGGCAACATGATGGTAACATGGAGGCAACTTGGAGACAACATGGAGAAAACATGATGGCAACATGGAAGGAACATGAAGGCAACATGATGGCAACTTGGAGGCAACATGATGGCAATTCGGAGAAAATATGATGGTAACTTGGAGGCAACATGGTGGCAACTTGGAGGGAACATGATGGCAACTTGGAGAAAACATGATGGCAACTTGGAAGAAACATGAAGGCAACATGGAGGCAACATGATGGCAACTTGGAGGCAACATGATGGCAACATAGAGGCAACATGATGGCAACATGGAGGCAACATGATGGTAACTTGGAGAAAATATGATGGTAACGTGGAGGCAACATGGTGGCAACTTGGAGGGAACATGATGGCAACATGGAGGCAACATGATGCTAACTTGGAGGCAACATGATGGCAACTTGGAGGGAACATGATGGCAACATAGAGGCAACATGATGGCAACATGGAGGCAACATGATGGTAACTTGGAGGCAACATGATGGCAATTTGGAGAAAATATGATGGTAACTTGGAGGCAACATGGTGGCAACTTGGAGGGAACATGATGGCAACATGGAGGCAACATGATGCTAACTTGGAGGCAACATGATGGCAATTTGGAGAAAATATGATGGTAACTTGGAGGCAACATGATGGTAACTTGGAGGCAACATGATGGCAACATAGAGGCAACATGATGGCAACATGGAGGCAACATGATGGTAACTTGGAGGCAACATGATGGCAATTTGGAGAAAATATGATGGTAACTTGGAGGCAACATGGTGGCAACTTGGAGGGAACATGATGGCAACATGGAGGCAACATGATGCTAACTTGGAGGCAACATGATGGCAACTTGGAGGGAACATGATGGCAACATAGAGGCAACATGATGGTAACTTGGAGGCAACATGATGGCAACTTGGAGAAAATATGATGGTAACTTGGAGGCAACATGGTGGCAACTTGGAGGCAACATGATGGTAACATGGAGGCAACATGATGGTAACTTGGAGGCAACATGATGGCAACTTGGAGAAAATATGATGGTAACTTGGAGGCAACATGGTGGCAACTTGGAGGCAACATGATGGTAACATGGAGGCAACTTGGAGACAACATGGAGAAAACATGATGGCAACATGGAAGGAACATGAAGGCAACATGATGGCAACTTGGAGGCAACATGATGGCAATTCGGAGAAAATATGATGGTAACTTGGAGGCAACATGGTGGCAACTTGGAGGGAACATGATGGCAACTTGGAGAAAACATGATGGCAACTTGGAAGGAACATGAAGGCAACATGGAGGCAACATGATGGCAACTTGGAGGCAACATGATGGCAACATAGAGGCAACATGATGGCAACATGGAGGCAACATGATGGTAACTTGGAGAAAATATGATGGTAACGTGGAGGCAACATGGTGGCAACTTGGAGGGAACATGATGGCAACATGGAGGCAACATGATGCTAACTTGGAGGCAACATGATGGCAACTTGGAGGGAACATGATGGCAACATGGAGGCAACATGATGGTAACTTGGAGGCAACATGATGGCAATTTGGAGAAAATATGATGGTAACTTGGAGGCAACATGGTGGCAACTTGGAGGGAACATGATGGCAACATGGAGGCAACATGATGCTAACTTGGAGGCAACATGATGGCAACTTGGAGGGAACATGATGGCAACATAGAGGCAACATGATGGCAACATGGAGGCAACATGATGGTAACTTGGAGGCAACATGATGGCAATTTGGAGAAAATATGATGGTAACTTGGAGGCAACATGGTGGCAACTTGGAGGGAACATGATGGCAACATGGAGGCAACATGATGCTAACTTGGAGGCAACATGATGGCAATTTGGAGAAAATATGATGGTAACTTGGAGGCAACATGATGGTAACTTGGAGGCAACATGATGGCAACATAGAGGCAACATGATGGCAACATGGAGGCAACATGATGGTAACTTGGAGGCAACATGATGGCAATTTGGAGAAAATATGATGGTAACTTGGAGGCAACATGGTGGCAACTTGGAGGGAACATGATGGCAACATGGAGGCAACATGATGCTAACTTGGAGGCAACATGATGGCAACTTGGAGGGAACATGATGGCAACATAGAGGCAACATGATGGCAACATGGAGGCAACATGATGGTAACTTGGAGGCAACATGATGGCAACTTGGAGAAAATATGATGGTAACTTGGAGGCAACATGGTGGCAACTTGGAGGCAACATGATGGTAACATGGAGGCAACTTGGAGACAACATGGAGAAAACATGATGGCAACATGGAAGGAACATGAAGGCAACATGATGGCAACTTGGAGGCAACATGATGGCAATTCGGAGAAAATATGATGGTAACTTGGAGGCAACATGGTGGCAACTTGGAGGGAACATGATGGCAACTTGGAGAAAACATGATGGCAACTTGGAAGGAACATGAAGGCAACATGGAGGCAACATGATGGCAACTTGGAGGCAACATGATGGCAACATAGAGGCAACATGATGGCAACATGGAGGCAACATGATGGTAACTTGGAGAAAATATGATGGTAACGTGGAGGCAACATGGTGGCAACTTGGAGGGAACATGATGGCAACATGGAGGCAACATGATGCTAACTTGGAGGCAACATGATGGCAACTTGGAGGGAACATGATGGCAACATAGAGGCAACATGATGGCAACATGGAGGCAACATGATGGTAACTTGGAGGCAACATGATGGCAATTTGGAGAAAATATGATGGTAACTTGGAGGCAACATGGTGGCAACTTGGAGGGAACATGATGGCAACATGGAGGCAACATGATGCTAACTTGGAGGCAACATGATGGCAATTTGGAGAAAATATGATGGTAACTTGGAGGCAACATGATGGTAACTTGGAGGCAACATGATGGCAACATAGAGGCAACATGATGGCAACATGGAGGCAACATGATGGTAACTTGGAGGCAACATGATGGCAATTTGGAGAAAATATGATGGTAACTTGGAGGCAACATGGTGGCAACTTGGAGGGAACATGATGGCAACATGGAGGCAACATGATGGCAATTTGGAGAAAATATGATGGTAACTTGGAGGCAACATGGTGGCAACTTGGAGGGAACATGATGGCAACATGGAGGCAACATGATGCTAACTTGGAGGCAACATGATGGCAACTTGGAGGGAACATGATGGCAACATAGAGGCAACATGATGGCAACATGGAGGCAACATGATGGTAACTTGGAGGCAACATGATGGCAATTTGGAGAAAATATGATGGTAACTTGGAGGCAACATGGTGGCAACTTGGAGGGAACATGATGGCAACATGGAGGCAACATGATGCTAACTTGGAGGCAACATGATGGCAATTTGGAGAAAATATGATGGTAACTTGGAGGCAACATGATGGTAACTTGGAGGCAACATGATGGCAACATAGAGGCAACATGATGGCAACATGGAGGCAACATGATGGTAACTTGGAGGCAACATGTTGCCTCCATGTTATCTTTGAAAGCAAAGAGCCTCAGCGGCTAGCAGAGCGTAGCTTCATCCCGTTAACAGAACAGCTAGCAGACTCATCCAACCATCATCTCTTATCTAGAGGTCAAAGGTCAAAGATCCCAGTAGATTCATTCCATCCTCAAATTGTTCTCAGGTTTTTTTTCTCTTGTTCATCTTTATAGTTTCTGTCTCCAAGGAAACGCCTCTATTATGGTCTGTCTGCAGAGCTGAACTCTGGAATGTTGTTTATTTTACATTCAACCTTATAAAAATGGTTCTGCTGCTGGTTCTGCTGCTGGTTCTGCAGATGCAGCAGCTCAGAGCGGAAGCGTCTCTCCGGGTTTTTCCTGGCGTTTCTGTTTCTGGTGAATTGATTGCTTTGATTGCTGATCTGGTAAATGTGTCTGTTATGAAGCTGCAGCTGGAAGACATTAAATTGTTCTGATGCTGCTGAGCTCAAACACTAAAAGCATCTTCAGAGCAATAAACAACGTGAGACCAACTTTCAATCCTCTGGGATACGACACCAAATAAATCAGGTGATAAAACTTTTTAAAGTGCAGATCGTTTCCTGGTGGCTCTGCGTCAGAGCGAAGGAATGTCATCCGTCTGTTTTTATCATCACTGACCGAGGATCGGTCCGCATCCTGCTGGGAATGTTTCAGCTTCTGCTTTTCAAACCAGAGTCTCCACCTGGAACCAGTTCACCTGCTGGTTAGCTCCCAGCAACCAGCAAACAGCTGGAATTATTTCTCGCTCTGCAGAATCTCAGCGCTCAGGTTTCATCATTCAAGGCTGAACGTTTAGCTCCAAACTGAACGTTTAGCTCCAAACTGAACGTTTAGCTGCAAACTGAACGTTTAGCTCCAAACTGAACGTTTAGCTCCAAACTGAACGTTTAGCTCCAAACTGAACGTTTAGCTCCAAACTGAACGTTTAGCTCCAAACTGAACGTTTAGCTCCAAACTGAACGTTTAGCTCCAAACTGAACGTTTAGCTCCAAACTGAACGTTTAGCTGCAAACTGAACGTTTAGCTCCAAACTGAACGTTTAGCTCCAAACTGAACGTTTAGCTCCAAACTGAACGTTTAGCTCCAAACTGAACGTTTAGCTGCAAACTGAACGTTTAGCTCCAAACTGAACGTTTAGCTCCAAACTGAACGTTTAGCTCCAAACTGAACGTTTAGCTGCAAACTGAACGTTTAGCTGCAAACTGAACGTTTAGCTAGCACATTTAAATACTTGCTACCTAAAATGCAGCCAGCAATTTAGCTAGCTTGCCAATATAATAATAAATGTATTTGTGTAGCCTGGTTAGCCCAAGTGGATGAAATAAGATAAAACACAACAGATGATGATAGAAAAAAGTAAAAAGAATAAAAAATGTCAGAACATGTTGAACATGTCCTGATCTGAAGAGGCCCAGGTCAGAGGTCAGAGGTCAGAGGGGAGTTTCAGAGAGAAGATCGACTGTTGATATTTTTAGACCCGGTTCCTCCAGCAGGCGCTGATTTACACAAACGGTTAAAACATCATAAACACGGCGAGGCCAGAACATGAAGAGGCCTAAAAATAAGCGCTAAAAGTTTGTCAAGAAAATCCGAGCTCATCCCACTTCCCCATGCTGGAGATTTTAGTTTAACAGTAATAATAAATAAAGTTATCTTTAAAATGAATCACTCAAGTGACATCAAGGCCCAACAGTAGACTTAAGTGTCAATAAAATAAATCTGGTTGTGTGTGTTGTTTTTGTCTCATGCAAACTTTGCTTTAATTCTACTTTTTTCTATCTAATCATAAGAAATCATAGTCAGTCAGAGAGAGTCATTAAACAAGAAAAGCAGGTTTCCTGGAAAAAGAGGAAGTTTCCAGCCTGCAGATTTATAAAAATAGCTGAGACTATTTTAAAGCATGAAAGATTAAAAAAATTAAATCTAAACATTTTGAGTAATTTGATAAGATTCAAAGTAAAATACTTATATGAATATTGATTTACTTGTAATAATACTTACACTTATATTTGTGGGAACACTTACAAGAGAAACAAGTAACTGTAACTTTAGTAGTAAATAATTAGAATCATGTATTATTCTTGGTTTCTTTTCAGAAAAACATCTGTAATAACTCACATTAAGATCATAAATGAATGATAGATCAGAGAAGCTGAAGAAAATAAATGTGATATAAGTTATGGTTATAAAATTATAAATGAATGCTAAATCAGAGAAGCTAAAGAAAATAAATGTGATATAAATGTGATTTTGACATTGAACTTGAAATGGTGTAAAAGGTTGTAAAACTGCAATTAAACATCACTGATATGTTGGAGGTAGATGGTAGGTGAAAGGTGACAGGAAGGGAAACAGGGGAACTAACAGGAGAGCAGAGATGATCAGCACCTTATATGGAAACAGGAGGTTGAGCAGCCCTGAGACATTGGCACAGACATCATGACATGATGTCTCTTAAGACAGTGACGGATATGAGATCATCTGTCTAAGCAGACAGATAAACCCTATATAAGGTGGGTGAAAAAGAGGAACCGTTCGTTGGATCCTCCGGGCAGCTTCGAGCCAAGATCGAGATGGACAAAGAACTCTGCAGCTGAAGAAGAGCCGGGGCCACGGAGCCGGAGACTGTCCTGCACATGGAGACCAACCCGTCTGGCCCACAATCTGTGGCTTCGAATCGCACTTCTCTCATCGGCTGGGTTCTGACCCCAAAGACAAAGATGAAGACAAAGACAAGGAAGAAGAACTGGTGCCTTTTTTCCTGCCAGCACCAAGTCCTGTGTGACCTCAGCATCCATGCGGAGAAGAAGCTCATCGGACCTGCGGAGATCCTGGCCTTCATCGATCAACATCTTCCTCCTGTTGCAACACCTTCTTCATCATCAAGCCAGGTCTGGGGTTCGAGGCGCCAAACTCCGTCCGTCTCGCTCTAAGGTTCCTTTTTTAGTACTCAGTATCAGCAGTAGGGAAAGATAGACTAGATGACTGATTTTACTTATTTGATTATTTCTGCTACTGAATGAAGCTGTACTGACCCTTGCAAAAATGCCTTACTAATAAAATATTTAGCATAAAGAAAATCTAAAGATGTTGTGGACATTCAGTTAATGAGTCACCTTAAAGTTCTTTAATGGTTGTAAAATAGCTGTGATGTTTGATTCTGGAGAGGAAGAGGTGGAAAATGTTTTTAGGTTGCTGGTAGCCCATATTTAAAACAACATCCTTGGGACTCGCCCGAGTCACTAAAACCTACCTGGTTCAATAACAAATGCAAGTTGTAAAATAGAGAACGAGCGACCGTTAACAGGTGTGCTCTGTGAAACTAGTTGGCTGTAGGCTGCTCAGTCTGGCTAATTCACAGGGGGAAGAAGGGTGGGACACCTGGATGTAGGCCGTCAGATAACCAGGCGAATCGTTTCTCGAAACCAGCTTAAACAGAGTTTACTTCAGTTCTGGACAGGGTAAATCCCAGCAGATTTAGGAAACTCAACGGACCCGTTAGACGGAGAGCTGGTAGCACATCTCCCCTCTCAGAAGAGGAAGTACGAGAGTGAGAGAGTAGAGACAGAAAGGAGGGGGGGGGTGTTGCGCAACAACAAGTGGCGCCCAACGTGGGGCCCAGTCCAACGGAGTAGGAGGGCCCTATGGCCAAGTCAGTGAAAACAGATGTGAGGATCTGAATAGCTCACTTGGTTTGTTAACTCTTAAGGAATAGAGTTAATGGTGACTGATAAGGCCGTCAGTCACAACCCTTGCAGTAACTGTATAGCATACAGGTGAGGGAAAGCTTCTACTGAGGATAAATGACCGGATCCAGACAGTGAAGCTAGTAGCCAACATAGTCTAGACCCATCCCTGCTCGAAGGCTAAAGAGAGGCTTTGGGGGATAGACAACTCGAACCGACAGAGAGACGGAGTGATGGATGATCACTTCGAGGAGGAAAATCTGGGGAAGAAACCGGAGGAAGCCGGCCGTCCAGATCGTTTGGAAAAGGAGGAGACCTCAACAGAACTGCATCAGCTTTCTGCACAGCTACCCAGGGCACCCAGGGCAGCGGATGGAAGGTTTGTTCATCAAGAGCACAGTCCCATGGGGTTCAGTCTGCATGGATGTAGCAGAACCAATGGGATAACAGGAAAGAGAGGTGAGACGTACCTCTTGGTGCTGATGGACACAGTGACAACTGCTAGAAGAGCAGGTCTTCCCCTGCAGAGGAACTCCGTTCACGTCACAGAAAGCAGGGAGGCGAAGACACTTCTCCTTTTTGCTTAGAGAAGGAAAAGGGAAGTTGCAGCTTGAAGTGTCACTGAAAACAGGGCAGAGAGTTTGGATTAAAGCTCAAGATCGGCCTGCAACTACGGTGATCAAGCTGAGATTCAACGCCCAAGATTTTGTAAAGTAAGTACTGAACTTCAACACAGTACTACTGATGAAGAAAGGGGTCCATGAGGAAGCAGTGCTCAAGCCAGTTCTTAGCTACAGCGAACCAGAACATTACAAGAAGATGGCCAGAGAATCAAGCACCATGCCATCCTACAGTAGACTGGCCACTATTACAGGAAGGTTGTCGTTCAAAGAACAACTTCAAGGCTTTGGACTGGGAGGGCCGTGAAGAAATTGGATTATGCTAAAGAAGAACTCCTGTCACAACCTGATGGATTAAAATGGAAAAGGATCATGATTACGGATAAAGCGTCATGATGCTTATGCTTTTTGCTTTGCTCTGCTGAACAGCCAGAATTTGATTTTTTTTCTTTTTGAGGCCTTCTGTCTCAGCCCATCTTCCCTAAAGAACCATTCCACATCCTGAAGAACCGACAGTTCATCCAGCGAAGGTTCCTGTAGAAGAATCAGAGCGATCCAAGTTTTCTTCGACATTCATCACCTCATGGGGGAAATCAAAACTCCAAAGAGGGGGTGTCAAGAGAAGTGGAGTTTTGATGACTACACTGAGCCCTCTGTGACAACTGAGGATGAAGAATCTGCATCTTCACATCCCAGACGAACATCTTCTCTTTCTAGTGGATGAGGACGGCGAACTGCAGGAGGGTGATGGACTCCCAGCATGTGAAAGGTCTGACCTCGTGGAGGGGGTGTCAAGAAAATCCGAGCTCATCCCACTTCCCCATGCTGGAGATTTTAGTTTAACAGTAATAATAAATAAAGTTATCTTTAAAATGAATCACTCAAGTGACATCAGGGCCCAACATTAGACTTAAGTGTCAATAAAATAAATCTAGTTGTGTGTGTTGTTTTGTCTCATGCAAACTTTGCTTTAATTCTACTTTTTTCTATCTAATCATAAGAAATCATAGTCAGTCAGAGAGAGTCATTAAACAGGAAAAGCAGGTTTCCTGGAAAAAGAGGAAGTTTCCAGCCTGCAGATTTATAAAAATAGCTGAGACTATTTTAAAGCATGAAAGTTTTAAAGAATGAAATCTAAACATTATTAGTAATTGGATAAGATTCAAAGTAAAATACTTATATTAATATTGGTTTACTTGTAATAATACTTACACTTATATTTGTGGGAACTACAAGAAAAACAAGTAACTGTAACTTTAGTAGTAAATAATTAGAATCATGGATTATTCTTGGTTTCTTTTCAGAAAAACATCTGTAATAACTCACATTAAGGTTATAATAAGAGTAACTAATAAGTTATGGTTATAAAATCATAAATGAATGATAGATCAGAGAAGCTGAAGAAAATAAATGTGATATAAATGTGATTTTGACATTGAACTTGAAATGGTGTAAAAAGGTGTAACTGCAATTAAACATCACTGATATGTTGGAGGTAGAGAGTAGGTGAAAGGTTGTGCAGGCAAGGGACACAGGAGGTTGAGCAACCCTGAGACATTGGCACAGACATCAGGAAATGTCTGTAAGACAGTGATGGATATGAGATCATCTGTCTAAGCAGACAGATAAACCCTATATAAGGTGGGTGCAAAAGAGGAACCTTTCGTTGGATCCTCCGGGCAGCTTCGAGCCAAGATCGAGATGGACAAAGAACTCTGCAGCTGAAGAAGAGCCGGGGCCACGGAGCCGGAGACTGTCCTGCACATGGAGACCAACCCGTCTGGCCCACAACCTGTGGCTTCGAATCGCACTTCTCTCATCGGCTGGGTTCTGACCCCAAAGACAAAGATGAAGACAAAGACAAAGACAAGGAAGAAGAACTGGTGCCTTTTTTCCTGCCAGCACCAAGTCCTGTGTGACCTCAGCATCCATGCGGAGAAGAAGCTCATCGGACCTGCGGAGATCCTGGCCTTCATCGATCGGCGTCTTCCTCCTGTTGCAACACCTTCTTCATCATCAGGCCAGGTCTGGGGTTCGAAACGCCAAACTCCGTCCGTCTCTCTCAAAGGTTCCCTTTTTTAGTTCTCAGTATCAGCAGTAGGGAAAGATAGACTAGATGATTGATTTTACTTATTTGATTATTTCTGCTACTGAATTAAGCTGTACTGACCCTTGCAAAAATGCCTTACTAATAAAATATTTAGCATAAAGAAAATCTAAAGATGTTGTGAACATTCAGTTAATGAGTCACCTTAAAGTTCTTTGATGGTTGTAAAATAGCTGTGATGTTTGATTCTGGAGAGGAAGAGGTGGAAAATGTTTTTAGGTTGCTGGTAGCCCATATTTAAAACATCATCCTTGGGACTCGCCCGAGTCACTAAAACCTACCTGGTTCAATAACAAATGCAAGTTGTAAAATAGAGAACGAGCGACCGTTAACAGGTGAGCTCTGTGAAACTAGTTGGCTGTAGGCTGCTCAGTCTGGCTAATTCACAGGGGGAAGAAGGGTGGGACACTTGGATGTAGGCCGTCAGATAACCAGGCGAATCGTTTCTCGAAACCAGCTTAAACAGAGTTTACTTCAGTTCTGGACAGGGTAAATCCCAGCAGATTTAGGAAACTCAACGGACCCGTTAGACGGAGAGCTGGTAGCACATCTCCCCTCTCAGAAGAGGAAGTACGAGAGTGAGAGAGTAGAGACAGAAAGGAGGGGGGGGGTGTTGCGCAACAACAAGTTTAAGAGGAAGCCGCTGATCGTTCTGCGAAGCTGGAAGACACTCAGCACACATCGCTTCATGCCAAATTATTTGCAGATTCAGCTGCAAAGCCATAAAAACATCTCAAAGTTGTTATAATTTAAAAACATTTTAGCTTTGGTCCGGAGTCAAAGAACCTTGTAAAAGTAACATTATTTATGTAGCACCCTTTTCCATTCTATGTGAGAAAACTAAAATGGAGGGTGCTTGGGCTTGATATCAGTCCGGTTCCCCAATCGGTGAGCGGCACCAATGACCCAGTTTATGACAAATATGACCCAGAGAAACATTAGAATTTTAGGCAAAATGATTCAGCTTAACTTTATTAAACTAAAGTGACAGAAAACCTATTATTTAGTCACCACTGTAACTTTATAGTTAAAAGACCCTTCAATAAGATTTAAAGAACATAAACCTCTTTACATAAGGCAGAACAAATAAAATATTAATGGCCACCTTTTTCCCCGAACCAGGACACAACAAGAAATGTCCAATTATATCAACATACAGTCCTTAACAAATGTAACCCAGTCAGTTTGTTACTCACGACCTTCAGGAGAGGGAAACGTTTCAGGCCTGTTAGGAAAAACCAGGAGTTGAAATCCCAGAGGAAAAAACATTGAGAGCGTTGAAATTCACAACAGTTGTGCTTAAACTACAGAGAGAGAGAGAGAGTAAAAAGGTAGGAGTGGTTTTGAGTTGATCACCTGTTCAGGTTATTTTATCTTTGTTTACCTTTGCTGTGGCTCATTACAGCCGCTGTAGTTTCTAAACGTTGGACTAATTACCTCGTTAGTTTGTGAGTTTACGTCATTCACAACAAACATCAAATAGAACAAATATATTTCATAAAATTTTAACAAACAAATGGCTTCTACCGCGGTAATTATGTGAAATTAAATGAATTATATCCCAACTTCAGAAGATTTGCCTTTACCTTTACAGAGCTCTTTGGTTCCTCCTATCAGTCTGTAGCTTCTCATATTGAGGTCAAAGTTCAGATCTACCATAACTGACTGATACCTGCTGGCCTCAGGTTTGCAACCAGTTTGCGACTGAGAAACCAGTAACCTGCTCCCAGTTGATGACATGAACTTGTTAGATCCTCTGTCCATGTAGTAGCTGATTTATTGTGAAAATCAGCTAGAAATGATTCACTAATCAGTCATGTTACCTAGAAACAACCAGGCTTTGTTTGTGAGACTTGCGGTCATGTGGGTCGGTTGTGGGCGGAGCTTGGTAAGGTCCATTGATTTACATTGTATTTTGTGGAGTCGTTTTTCGCTTTTTTCGTCGCCATGGTAAGTCCAAATCCCACTAAAAGTAATATCTCCATTCTCGGCATCGAGCCGCACGTTTTGATACCACTTTTGTGGAGGTGATGGAAAAAAATCAAATAAAATAAAGATATAAATAAAGAGACATTCTATTGGGTGTAGAACAACAGGTGGACAGGAAATGTAACATCCAACTCGCTAAATTAGCTCTCATCAGTAACACTGATGAATTATACTGCAAACTTACAAAACACTCACAACAAACACTGATGCAGGAATTACATCATAACATGACATATCATATCAACATCATATGAAACAACAGAAACTCTCGTTTTCAGTCACACATACAAACTTCCTTGCCTGCAGAAATGACACTGCACGAAATAGCGCATGTTAAGGACCCCAATTTACAACTAGCTGTCCTAGCTGTTGCCTGACCCAATATTATCAGTCCAACTACGCGCTCTAGTGGGGATCCAGAACAAGAACAGCTGAATATTTAGTTGGACAGCAGGTTGAGCTGATCTTCAGTCAGAATGTTTGACTGGGAATTATTCACTCAATTTTCTGTAAATAGATAATCAAACTGAAATAAAGATCTATGAACATAGAAAGTGAACCTGGTGCCTTCTTTAGCGTAGAATCTAAATAGAAATGCATTTCCTATTTGACTCTTTAATGACTGGAATAAAATCATTTGACCTCCTCAGTCTGGACCACAGAGCAGTGGAAAGTTTCACTTTAAGATTTCTTCTGCTTTTGATTTCAACAAACCTGAAAAAATGAAACATATCTGAAAAGTTCATTAGATCAGATCATCTTGAAACACTAAAACGTTTCTACCTGCAGCATCATGTCACTTTCAGGCTGCTTGGTTGTAGCTTTCTAAGGACTCCTGGGGGCCTCTGGTTGCAACCAGAGGCCCCCAGGCCAGAGGCTCGGTCCGGCTCCTCTGCAGCTGTAAGGCATCAGCAGGAAGGAAACCAGAGGAGAAAAAGATTCAGTTCAGGCAGAAAAAACGGGAAAATGAAACTTCATGGCGGCTGGTTTACCAGTCAGAACCCGTCCAGAACTGCAGCAGATTTGACCAGATGAGGAACCAAACCTGATGACGGGTTGCAGGTCAAATTTCCCTTAGGGATCAAAAAATTATTTCCTAATCTGATTAAATTATTTCCTAATCTTAATAAAGTCTGAATCGGCTGCAGCTCAGTAAATCAGTCGGTGCCTGTTAGCTTTAAGACGCTTCAGTGGAAAATGTGAGTCTGTGGTTCTTCTGCACATGTGCCAGTTTCCTCCATTTTGTCCTTCTGAAAGCTTCTGTTTGGCTCTGATTGTAAATTTGCTGCAGCTCATTTTTTCCTGCTGCAGCTTCCAGAATGTGAAACATCAAATTTATGTTTCTGTTATTCAAACAAACTGAAGCTGGGAGCAGCCGCAGCGACGCCGCTACTGGAAACCAGCAGGCTGGCTAGCTGGTTAGGCGGTTAGCTGGTTAGCTGGCTAGTTGGTTAGGCGGTTAGCTGCAGCTCCTCTGTGGTTTTGGGTTGTGCTGCAGGTTTCTGGCTCTGATCCTCCAGAGGTTTGAACTCTTCGTCTTTGCGCTTCGGCCATAAAAACTCAGAGTTTGATTGGCTGAAGCTGCAGACCAGGCGGCCATGTTGGCTGCAGAACAAGCTGAAGTTTTTCTGCTGCATCAAACCTTCACATGTTTCACATCATTTTCTGAAACATTTCATGTCCACTGAAGTTTGACCTGTTCAGAGTTGAAGATCCGAGTGTAACTGGTGTATATTATTAGTGTTCTGTACTGATAACCCAGTCTGATACAGTGGGTTAACCTGATAACCCAGTCTGATACAGTGGGTTAACCTGATAACCCAGTCTGATACAGTGGGTTAACCTGATAACCCAGTCTGATACAGTGGGTTAACCTGATAACCCAGTCTGATACAGTGGGTTAACCTTGCCCTGTTCTGCGTTGTGTTCAGTTGAAGAAGGGAGTCGGACCACAGGAGTTGCTGGTTGCTCTTTCATGCAGGTTGCTGCCAGAGGCCTGCAGAAATAGAAATAAAAATCCCTTTAACATGCAGCTCTTCCATTCAGCAGTCGGTTTTCCCCCAGCAGATAAACACATGGAGAAACTAACAACAATATCTGCTCTAACATTTAAGAAAAATGTTCTTAACTTGTCAAAAAGAAAATTCCTCTGTATGGATTAAAACTAAACATTCACAGCTGCATGTACTTACAATTATTTTATATATTTCATAAAACGTGAGCATAACCAAAAGCAAAGAACATTTTCTACCTCTTCTCAGGCAGCCTAGCGCCACCTGAAGGTAGTACAGTGCTGATGTCATAAGACGCTCTCTTAAAGTGACAGTACAGGTACTAGTGCTTATAGATAGATAGATAGATAGATAGATAGATAGATAGATAGATAGATAGATAGATAGATAGATAGATAGATAGATAGATAGATAGATAGATAGATAGATAGATAGATAGATAGATAGATAGATAAATAGATAGATCTATCTTTATTGTCATCGTCACAAGAACAACGAAATTTAAAAAGTGCCATCAGTCGGTGCATATGCTTAAAAACAAAAAAATAAGTGTTTCACAATTCACACACAATGCAAGAAATAAATAACAAATAACTGATAAAAAAACTAATAAATCAGAACAGCCACATTCTCACATCCATCATTTATGATGATTAATGGTTGTTTTTGATTGCATTTAGTTTTGTTATTGCTGTTGGGTAGAAACTGTCTCTGAGACGGTTGGTTCTGGTTCTGGTTGCTCTGTATCTTCTGCCTGAAGGCAGCAGTGTGAACAGAGAAGGTCCGGGGTGAGAAGTGTCCTTTGTGATGTGTTGTGCTTTTCTTAGACAGCGGTCGCTGTGCAGGTCCTCCAGTGAGGGGAGAGGGCAGCCAATGATTTTTTGGGCTGTATTCACAACCCTTTGGAGAGCTTTCCTTTGAGCCGTAGTGCTGCTGTTATACCACACGCAGATACAGTAGGTCAGTATGCTCTCTATGGAGCACTTGTAGAAGGACACCAGCAGCTTCTCCTTGATGCTGTTCCTCCTGAGAACCCTCAGGAAGTTCAGTCTTTGCTGGGCCTTTTTTATCAGCTCCAAGGTGTTCATGTTCCATGTGAGGCCCTGCTCAATGTGGACCCCCAGGAAACGGAAATCAGCTACCCTCTCCACACATTTTCCCCCAATGGTTAGTGGTGTAATGTCCGTTTTATTCCTCCTGTAATCTATTATGAGTTCTTTTGTCTTATCAAAATAAGTAAAATAATAAAATTCTTAAAATATAACAAAAAACTAGGATTCTTCAATGTTAATCAGGATTTGGTGAAATTTCAAACATTATAATAATAAAAAATAAAAGCACATTTTCTAAAGTTGTTACACGAGCGACGACTCGGCGGTTCCGGTACCGCCAGGATGAAAGCTTAAAGTTACACTGTTAAAAATGAACAGCCTATATTTGGTTTATTTAGTATCTCATAAAACAAGATGGGAGTTCATTTTTTAGTCATATTTTCACCAAATTATTCATTTATTATCAGTTTCAGCACAAAACATTAAATTGGCCAACTAAATATTTAGCTAATTAAATGTTTAGTAAGATCCATCCATCCATCCATCCATTTTCTGCCTCTTATCCAGGGTCGGGTCGCGGGGTCAGCAGCTTCAGAAGGGAGGCCCAGACTTCCCTCTCCAGCCTCTTGTTCCAGCTCCTCCAGGGGAATCCCGAGGCGTTCCCAGGCCAGTAGAGGAACATTGTCCCTCCAGCGTGTCCTGGGTTTTCCCCTCCTCCCGGTGGGACCTGAACTCCTCACCAGGGAGGCGTCCAGGAGGCATCCTGACCAGATGCTCCTCAACTGGCTCCTCTCGATGTGAAGGAGCAGCGGTTCTACTCCTGGATGACTGAGCTTCTCTCTCTAAGGGAGAGCCCAGACACCCTGCGGAGAAAACCCATTTCGGCCGCTTGTATCTGCGATCTCGTTCTTTCGGTCATGACCCAAAGCTCATGACCATAGATGAGGGTGGGAATGTAAATCGACCGGTAGATCGAGAGCTTCGCTTTTTGGCTCAGCTCTCTCTTCACCACGACGGACCGGTACAGCGCCGCTTGACAGCAGACGCTGCGCCAATCCGCCTGTCGACCTCCTGCTCCCTTCTTCCCCCATTCGTGAACAAGATCCCGAGATACTTGAACTCCTCCACTTGGGGCAGGACACCCCCCCGGACCCGGAGAAGGCTCTCTACCCTTTTCCGGCTCAAGACCCTGGCCTCGGATTTGGAGGCACTGATCCCCATCCCGGCCGCTTCACACTCGGCTGCGAACCGATCCAGTGAGAGCTGCAGATCACGGCCTGATGGAGCCAACAGGACCACATCATCCGCAAAAAGCAGAGATGAGATCCTAAGGCCACCAAATCGGATCCCCTCAACACCTTGGCTGGTCTAGAGATTCTGTCCATGTCATGTGCTGTGGTGGTGGGTGGTGAGGCAGACGCGGTGGAACCAGGTTGTAGTGAAAAATGATGATATTTAATCATGAGAATCCAGCAAAAAGTCCAAAAACCAGGCAGCACTGCTGAGCGGAAAACCAGGGCTCAATACAGTTAGCAACTGGCTACACAAATGGACATGAATACAATAGACAAGCATGTAGACAAACAACTGCTTAGACAAGGACCCGACGAGGAACAAGGAACACAGGTGGGGTTAAATGCACAGGGGGTAATCAAGGAAATGAGACACACCTGGGAATAATCAAGAGGAGACAGGACAACAGGGAGACTCAGAGACAGAAACTCAAAATAAATACACAGAAGAACTCAAATCAACACAGAGAAAAACACAGATCACAACAGTTCATGAAAGTGATGAACAGAATCGGTGACAAAGGGCAGCCCTGGCGGAGTCCAACTCTCACCGGAAACGAGCCCGACTTACTGCCGGCAATGCGGACCAGACTCTGACACCGGTCATACAGGGACCTGACAGCCCGTATCAAAGGGCCCGGTACCCCATACTCCCGGAGAACCCCCCACAGGGCTCCCCGAGGGACACGGTCGAACGCCTTCTCCAAGTCCACAAAACACATGTAGACTGGTTGGGCGAACTCCCATGCACCCTCCAGGACCCTGCTGAGGGTGTAGAGCTGGTCCAGTGTTCCACGACCAGGACGAAAACCACACTGCTCTTCCTGAATCCGAGGTTCGACTATCCGACGGACCCTCCTCTCCAGGACCCCTGAATAGACCTTGCCAAGGAGGCTTAAGAGTGTGACCCCTCTATAATTGGAGCACACCCTCCGGTCCCCCTTTTTGAACAGGGGGACCACCACCCCAGTCTGCCAATCCAGGGGAACTGCCCCCGATGTCCATGCAATATTGCAGAGTCGCGTCAACCAACACAACCCTACAACATCCAGAGCCTTAAGGAACTCCGGGCGGATCTCATCCACCCCCGGGGCCTTGCCACCAAGGAGCTTTTTAACCACCTCGGCGACCTCGCCCCCAGAGATTGGAGAGCCCAACCCAGAGTCCCCAGGCTCAGCTTCCTCAGTGGAAGGCATGTTGGTGGGATTGAGGAGGTCTTCGAAGTACTCTGCCCACCAGCCCACAACGTCCCGAGTAGAGGTCAGCAGCACACCATCCCCACTATAAACGGTGTTGGTGCCGCACTGCTTCTGGAGTCCCACAGGCCAAAAAGGCCCGATAGGACTCCAGCCTGACGGCATCCCTCACCAAAGGTGTCCACCAACGGGTTCGAGGGTTGCCGCCGCGACAGGCACCGACAACCTTGCGGCCACAGCTCCGATCGGCCGCCTCGACAATGGAGGCACGGAACACGGTCCACTCAGACTCCATGTCCCCCACCTCCCCCGGGACGTGTTCAAAGTTTTGCCGGAGATGGGAGTTAAAGCTCCGCCAGACGTTCCCAGCAGACCCTCACAACACGTTTGGCCTGCCAGGTCTGACCGGCTTCCTCCCCCACCACCGGAGCCAACTCACCACCAGGTAGTGGTCAGTGGACAGCTCCGCACCTCTCTTCACCCGAGTGTCCAAGACATACGGCCGCAGATCAGATGAAACGACGACAAAGTCGATCATCAATCAATCAAGATCAATAAGTTAAATGTTTAGTGTGAAGCTAAATGTTTAGCCTTAGCTAATCATTTAGCTTTATAGTAATGCCAAATATTTAGATATTTTGCTTCAAGAGAGTGTTTATATTTTTGGTCTCAGTTGAATATTTAGTTTGAAGTTGAGATGTTAATAAATGAATAACATGAAAACATGGATAAGAAATGAAATCCCATTTATGTCTCACAGGTTAAATAATCCAGATTACTGCCGTTCATCTGAGACCAACTTTAAAATGGTGCCTCATAAAAACGTGATGTCAGCAGACTGTCGGTCACTGATTCAGAGTCAGGACTTGGACTAGGCCGCTCCAGAACTTTAATCTGTTCAAATTGTTTTTTGAGTTGATGTTTTTATTTGGTTTTGTTTTTGTTTGAATATATTTTTGGGATAAAAGATTTTATGAGATTTTTTCTTTTATCTGCTGCCTTTCATTTTATCAATTTGTATATTTTCTCAGTTGTATAATTGTTTTGTTTGCAATGAAATGAATAAATATGAAAAAAAAACAACCTGCCAGGGTGTGAAGACTTTCCTGAGCGATTCTGTGTCCTAATTAAAGTAAACTTTGTGGATCCTTGCCTTTAATTTCCTGTCGGCTCAGTTACCGTCTGCATGTGACTCCTGTGGATGAAGGCTGCCTTTCAGGTCCGAACTGGACCGGACCGGAACCGAACCGCCTCCTGCTTTCATTAGCAGGTCAGGAAATCTCTGGGATTAGAGAAGCAGCAGAAACTGAAACAGGAGCTGCAGGTGAGGAAGAAGAAGATAGAATAGAATAGAATAGAATAGAATTCAACTTTATTGTCATTGCACTGTCACAAGTACAAGCAACAAGATGTAGTTTGCATCTATCCAGCTGTGCTCTATGAGATATAAATATTTATTTACAGATGTACAAGACTATGTATGTATGGACTATAAGGGGTTATAGCAAGAGATATAGATATTGTGTATAGATATAAATATGGGAGCTATATGCACAGATTATACTGATTATACATAAGAATGTTAGGGAACGGATTATAGATAAATAATGGCAGATAAAATTTACAGGTTGTATGTGTGTGTGAAGAAAACAGTCCGTGATGTGTGTGTGTGTGTGTGTGTGTGTGTGTGTGTGTGTGTGTGTGTGTGTGTGTGTGTGTGTGTGTGTGTGTGAGGACAGTCCATGTGTTATTGTTGTATGAGAGGATAGGGGAGTACAGTCCTTATAGTTTATGTTTTATGTCAGGAGGCGTTCAAAAGCGTGACAGCTGTGGGAAAGAAGCTGTTCCAGTGCCTGGTGGTTCTGGTCCGTAGGCTTCTGTAGCGTCTCCCAGAGGGCAGGAGGGAAGATGATGACCATGATGATGATGGTTTTAGACTCCAGTCTGTCTCCCCTCGGCGTCCATCTTGGAAGGCCTTCCTCCTCCATCCCGCCGGAGTCTTCCTCATGACTCATCCGTCTCCATGGAAACGGGCTGTGTGGACCTGAGCGGCGGCCATGATGCCACCCTCCGGAGGGGAACAGCGCCCTCTGCTGTAATCAGCCATCAGTCACAGATTATAACCTCAGAGATCGGAGGGAGGCACCAGAACCGGAACCGGAACCAGAACCAGGACCGGAACTGGAACTGGAAGCAGGACCTCTCATCTTGGTCAGCTCCACAGTTTGGACCGGTCTGCTGGTTCTGCCAGTCGGTTGCTATGGTAACTGCCTGTTAGGTTTCCAGAAACTTTTTCTAACTTTAAAACGATTTTCTAAAATCAATTAATTTAATTACTCCTCAAAATTTGACCCATAAAATAATAAAGTAAAAACTGTTTATGAAATAAAAATAAATTACATTTTTCTTCCTGCAGCGTCTCGTCTTGCTCTCCGGTCCGCTCGGGCCGGCGGTTCTGATTCGGTCCAGATGTGGAAACGCTGCGATTGATGGAAATCTGTCATCAGATGGTTTATTAGTAAACCGGTTTGAGAACGTTCCTCATTTCAAAATGGTTCCTGAACGTTTTGAGATTTGTTTTCCCTCCATCTGGGCCGGGGTTAAAGGTCACTGTTCTTCCAGATGGGATTCCTCCTGGGTTTCATTTACTCACTCCCTGTGGTTCCGTCCAGAATCAGATCAGATTAAATCCAGAGTTGAATCATCCAGGACGTTTTTATTAGTTTAATTATCCACAGAAACATTCCAGAACCCGACCGGGACCGGTGACTCATATCTCAGATAAACAATAATAAAAGGACTAATGGCCCGTACGGGGATCGAACCCGCGACCTTGGCGTTATTAGCACAACGCTCTAACCAGCTGAGCTAACCGGCCTGATGACGAAACACAGCGCCCGCTGTGCAGTTAAATATGAGCATGCGCAGTTCTTCGTGGTCAGCTGGACATTTACTGCGTTTCTGTTCGGCTCAGCAGGTTTATATTTAGTGTGTTCTCAGCACCGAGCTGACCCGTTTCCTCCCGAACCGACCTGCTGCTACGGTCAGCTATCCCAAACCGTGAACCCGAACTGCCTCAACACGCTGCTAGAAGAAAATACTTTATATTAAAGAAAATATTCAGAAACAAAAAGCTGAAGGAGAGCAAACCCAGAGTTCCGGTTCTGGTTTCCTTCCGAGTCTCAGAAACATCTGCAGCTTACAGACAAAATAACGCAATAAAATCTAAATAATTAAAAACAGGATGAGGCTAAAAATAAAGATGTTTCATGAGCAGCAGAAGGCAACAGATGAATTCATGCCCACATGTTCTGGTACCAGACCGGTTCTTCTAAACATGGACCGGGCCTTGTAGGGAAGGAAGCTTTATATAAATACTAACTGTAGAACCTCAGCAGCTGCTCCGGGACGTTTCTGGACCCGAACCGAGTTCAGTGTGATCTGAATGGAGATCCTCAGGGTCATAATTATACATACACCCACTGATCCATGTCTGCATTCCTCTGATGGGTTGGTTTCCTGTTCAGCTGGGTGTGTTTGGATCACAGTTCTGTTGGAGACCCATCGGGGTCCCAACTGGGTCCCTACACACCATGATTAGCGTCATGGACTATGAGGGTTCCGACCCGGTTCAAAGTTAACACCTCGGGCTGGACTGAGACGTGTGGGTGTCCCCATGGACGAGACCAACGTCCTCTGGAGAAGATTTGGACGAGTCAATATGGACACACAGCAAAATGAGCTGCAAACACACGAATGATGCAAACTCCAAAACAGAAAAACACTGAAATCAAAAAGGAAAAAAAATGTTGCAGCAACAGGAAACAAGCAACAGAGATTCAAACGTTGCACAAAACAGAAGTCCTCCAGACCACTAGGGGGAGCCTGGAGCAGGTAATATCACCTTCATGAATATAATACAAAATACAAGAAGTACAACAGGCTGCACAGTGGTGCAGTCGGTAGCACTGTTGCCTTGCAGCAAAAAGGTCCTGGGTTCGATTCCCGGCCCAGAGTCTTTCTGCATGTTCTCCCTGAGCATGCTGGGTTCTCTCCAGGTTCTCCAACTTTCTCCCACATGACAGAAACATGACAGTCAGTGTGTGCATGGTTGTTTGTCCTGTCTGTCTCTGTGTTGCCCTGCGATGGACCGGTGACCCGTCCAGGTGACCCAGCGGGGTCTCTAACCCCCTCCCAAAAAGAAAATGGATGGATGGGTGAAGTGTAACTCACCTTTGTTTCTCCGGGTCATCTTGTCTTATCCTGACCTCTGCAGCTACAGAAACATGATAATCACCACCAAGGGTCCAGTCCACGCCATTAGTTGGTCGGCTCCCCCTAGAGGCCTGGAGGACTTCTGATTGGTCAGCAGGGTTTCATACTTGTGGATCAAGTAATAAAGTAGAACCTCCAGACTCTTCAGCCAGCAGTTAGTTGGACCCAGCTAGTTCTGAGGCAATCCAAAGGGATCAGAACTGGTTCTGGAATGGAGAATGAAGGCTAACACTGATCATCTGGAGCCGAGTAGAAACTCTGGTCTGATCCAGGAAAAAAACCCAGTTGAGATTAGCTGCACCGCAAGCTGGCTAATGGCTACTTTAGCTGTCTGAAGCCTGTATGTAAATTTATGAGCTTGTATGGATCAAAGTGAATGGAGACCCGGTTCCGACCCGCAGAACCTGATTACCCGCATCTGATGGAAACAGAAGCTCAACCAGTAGAAACAGAAACACGTTTATTCAGCAGCCAAAACAGGAAATCGGGTGGAAACAGGACTGGGTTCTCTCCATGTTTGTCAGAAACAATAATAATCAGAGCTATTTACACATCAGGCGGCTGCAAACAGCCAATCATCATCGTCGCCGTCTGAGCATGGGC
Source organism: Xiphophorus couchianus (assembly GCF_001444195.1). NCBI lineage: Eukaryota > Metazoa > Chordata > Actinopteri > Cyprinodontiformes > Poeciliidae > Xiphophorus > Xiphophorus couchianus. The sequence continues at coordinate 37,029,984 of NC_040234.1, forward strand.
GGGGTCATGGGATGAATCCGGAGGTCAGTCCATCAGGAGGAGCGGTGGCTTCTCCTCCGGTGGAACCAGGGGAGCCTTCAGTTCTCTAGGAACGCCACGTAGTCGGTGAGGCGGGCCAGCTGCTGCTCGTTAGGAACCAGCGACACCGGGGGCGGGTCTGGAGAGAGAGAAGGGCGAGCAAGTCAGGGGGTTTCCACCATTTATCTGAGCTCTATCTGCAGCCCCGCCCCCACCTGTTACTGCTCAGAGCAGGGGGGTTGTGATAAATCCAGCATATGTTCGCCCTCTAGTGGCTGTTTTAGACACTGAATCCTAATAAACATATAAATGTGTGAAAAGGAGCCAGAGGAGAAGTGTGTGTGATTTAATGGGAAACGGCGCCCCCTACCTGGCTTCTTGGGCATTACCATCCTGGTTGCTGGGTCGGCCTGCCAGCCTTGACTCACCACACCTGAGAGAGACGAGGGAAAGCAGGATGAGTCCATGAAAACCCAACAGACTCTACAGGAAGTAGCCTCACCCTTCACCGCCTCCTCCACCGAGTAGCCCACGAAGGCAGCGAAGTCTTCGGCTGTGATGGAGGTGTAGGCCTGCGCCACCAGGCTGTAGGCCCGCTGCCTGCTGCTCTCTGTGGACAACATCATGGTGAGGAGGAGGATGGCCATCATCTTCATCATCTCAGCTAAACGAACCGCAGCTCGTCACTGATCACAGCCAGGAGCCGACAACAACTCAAATAGTTCATTTCACAACTTTAAACAGATTCAGGCCGCTTCCTGTCTCAGACCGCTTCCTCTCCGAGAGGCCACTTCCTCTCCGACAGGCCGCTTCCTGTCTGAGGCCGCTTCCTGTCGGACAGGAAGCGGCCTGTCGCTAAAGTGAATCAGAAGAAAACAAGAAATTTAAACTGAACTCAGGTCAGTTTTGGTTTGGCTAATATGTTAGCATCCAAGAAGCTCCTCCCACTTTTAAACCGGTTTGCGTTTTTAACCAAGCTTTAGAGTTAAAGGACCAGATCACATTATTTAATCTCCTGAAGACAAAGTTTCTTCATTCAAGGTCATTATTTCCACAATAAGTCCTGATAGAACTGAATGTTTTTACCTTGAATGCTGATGTTATTGTTCAGTTTTGGCTTCATTACTTCTGTTCTCTCAGCAAATGAGATTCATCTTTACAGGCTCATAATGATTCTGAAAATGATCTTTTGACCCCCAGTTGGACTCTGGCGGCCCTCCAGAGGGTCCCTGCCCCCATGTTGGGACTCTGGAGGCAGCAGTGGATTTTATTCGGGGTTATCAGAGAAAAGAAGGATAAACATATGCCGCACTTATCAGATTTTGGAACAGAACCTGAACCTCAGGAATGGGGTCACGGGGGTCACCTGGAGCCTCAGCTCCTAATCAGGTGAGCGTTGAGGCTCCTCAGACACGCCGACATGTTCTGTTGTCACCGCGTCAACGCCGTGGCCTCTCAGCCTCTGTTGCCTAGCAACGGCTGTCTGTGTACCAACAGAGATCTGGCAGACGGAAAGTTTTCCACCAGGACGATCGATAAGAGCTGGACAGAGTCGCACTGAGCATGCTCAGAACAGAAGGTCACTCTGCGTGTCACTTCCTGTTTCTGAGCTCAGCGACCAGCTGGATGACGATTTTAGCTCAGAGTCAGTCGGGTCAGCGCTGCTGAGCAAGAAGAACTCCATGAGAGGAACCGGACCGGCCCGGCTATTCCTGGACGCCATTGCGTGCGCGCGCGCACACACACACACACTCTTCCTGAAATAGCTCAGATGGTTCTCCAGCAAAGGCAACGCTGCTGCAGGCTTTTAATAACCTGCTTTGGTTCCCAACAGGACCAGAACCGGGCCATGGATCAACTTCACACAGCTTTATTTCCAGTACAGACTGACTGGGACTCCAGCAGCGCATCAACAACCACAAGCTACAAACATTTCTAACCTTCAATACAAAAGTATAAAAAGACGTAAAGAATCAGAGTCTGTCTCTCAGTCCTGATGGACGCCTCCGTCCTCCATCCTATTCTTCCTCCTCCTCCTCTGCGTCCTCGTACTCCTCATCATCCCCGGTTCCGAAGTCCATCTTGGCCAGTACAGCCTCCACCAGCTCCGTGTTGAGGGTGAAGTGGTCCATCTTCTCGAAGCCGGGTTCTGGCCGCTCTTCGCCCAGCGAGGCCTTGGCGGCGTCCCGGGTCCGGCCGATCAGGCCTTTGGAGGCCAGCAGGAACTCGGCGGCGCCGCTCTGCTCCAGGGCGCGCACCGCCGTGTCCGTCAGCTCCGAGCTGGCCTGCAGCCGCTCACCGTAGCGCTGCGCCAGCGCCCGCAGCGCCGCCACCTTGTCGTCCTGCTCACGGCCCAGTTGCTCCAGCAGCACCGCCTTGCGCTCCTCCAGCACGGCGTACAGCAGGTCGAAGCGCTCCGCCAGGCCCTGCTTGGCGCGCTGTGCGTTCTCCTGCACGGCGCGCCCGGCGTCTTCCATCTGGTGCAGCAGCGCCTGCAGCCGGCCGTTGCTGGCCACCAGCGCGTCGATGGCGTTGCTGAGCTCGGCCTTCTGGCTCTGGTAGACGGCGGCCAGCGGCGCCACCTCGCAGTCCTTGTGCTGGCCGAACACCTTGCACATGGAGCAGGTGGGGCGCTGGCAGCTGACGCAGTAGATGTTGATGCGCTCGTCCTCGTGCTCCGGGCAGCGAGGCTCCTTGGCCTCCTGCGTCTTCAGCGGCTCGCCCTCGCCCTTCCCCTCCTGCTGCTGCTTGTAGATGTCGATGATGTTCTCAACCAGCAGGTTGCGCTGGAGGCCGTGCACGCCATGGCGGTCCAGCACCACCTCGAAGCGGCAGGTGGGGCAGCGGAAGACGCCGCCGGAGAAGTGGTAGGGGTTGCGGGAGTTGTAGAGGTCGCTGGCGCAGCCGCGGCACAGGTTGTGCTGGCAGGGCAGGATGACCACCGGCTTGGTGAACATGTCCAGGCAGATGGGGCAGCTCAGCTGCTTCTCCAGGCTGTCCATGGGGCTGGGCGGCCGCACCACCGAGCCCGTCCTCTGGAGGTCCATGTCCTTGGTTCTGGTTCTGGTTCTGGGAGAGACGAGACGCTGTGTTGCTGCTGCGGCGCTCCGGGTCTATTCTGGTCCGGGGGCCGGCCGACCGGCCTTTATATGAGCCTTCAGACAGACATCCGATCCACCAGAGCGCATTCCTGCCTGGACATTTTCACAGAACCCCCCCAGCCCCCTCTGTGTGTCGCCGTGGAAACAAACAAGGGGGGGCGGGCGACTGGGACAAACAGCCAGCATGTGACCAGAGACACTCAGCGATAAACAGGACATGATGTTTTCCAAAACAAAACACCTACAGGAAATGTTTCCAGTCTGAGCAACAAACAAGTTGAACCACAGACTGAACAACCAACTACCAACCAACTAAAAACCACAAACCAACTAGTGACCAACCACCAACCAACTACAAACCAACTAAAAACCACAAACCAACTAGTGACCAACCACCAACCAACTACAAACCAACTAGTGACCAACCACCAACCAACTACCAACCAACTAAAAACCACAAACCAACTAGTGACCAACCACCAACCAACTACAAACCAACTAAAAACCACAAACCAACTAGTGACCAACCACCAACCAACTACAAACCAACTAGTGACCAACCACCAACCAACTACCAACCAACTAAAAACCACAAACCAACTAGTGACCAACCACCAACCAACTACAAACCAACTAAAAACCACAAACCAACTAGTGACCAACCACCAACCAACTACAAACCAACTAGTGACCAACCACCAACCAACCACCAACCAACTACAAACCAACTAGTGACCAACCACCAACCAACTACAAACCAAGTACCAACCACCAACCAACTACAAACCAACTAAAAACCACAAACCAACTAGTGACCAACCACCAACCAACTACAAACCAACTAAAAACCACAAACCAACTAGTGACCAACCACCAACCAACTACAAACCAAGTACCAACCACCAACCAACTACAAACCAACTAAAAACCACAAACCAACTACCACCCACAAACCAACTAGCGACCACCAACCAACTACAAACCAAGTACCAACTACCACCCACAAACCAACTAAAAACCACAAACCAACTACCAACCAACCACAAACCAACTAGTGACCAACCACCAACCAACTACAAACCAAGTACCAACTACCAACCACAAACCAATTAAAAACCACAAACCGACTAACGACCAACCAACTACCAACCAACCACAAACCAACTAAAAACCACAAACCAACTACCGACCAGCGACAACCGACCAACCACAAACCAACTAAAAACCACAAACCAACTACCGACCAGCGACAACCGACCAACCACAAACCAACTAACGACCAACCAACTACCAACCAACCACAAACCAACTAAAAACCACAAACCAACTACCGTAGTTGGTTGGTTTGTGTTTCAGGAAGTGAGTCTTTCCACTCCTGCTTCAGATTCTAGTTGTTGACTTTTGCTAACTGTCGCAGATTTAGCCTGACCGACAACAACGACAGTTAGAAACCACAGAATATCAGGACATTTTACAATGTTCACAACAGAACTACAGCAATGCATTCTGGGTTCAGAATATACGTCATTTGCTGCGCCGCATCATAAGAACATAAGGAAACAAAGCTTCTGTGTAATCAGACTACACCCACTTCAAAATAAGAGCATGAGTAGAAACGTCCTGAAGGATTTTAAACAGTTAATAAGCAAAACTTCAAAACAAATATTGAACTTTATTCATCTGAAAGTTTAAAAACAGCCAGGTAATTTAGAGATTTAGAATTTATCCAGAAAAATGTATTGAGAGGAAACTAAGATCGCTAAGCGTTTTCAAAGTTAGCAAAAATGCTAAACATAAATTAGCTCCACTGTTAGCGGACACGTGTCCACTGCTGCTGTGGCGTCTACAGGTGAGTTAGCACAATGCCAGGGCAGAAAGGCATCGGCAAATACCTCAGAGGAGCAACTGTTGCTGCTCAACAACCTGAGAGGCTTCAGTTTAGATCAGGGGTCTCAAACTCCACACCTCGAGGGCCGCAGTCCTGCAGTTTTTAGATGTGCCACAGGTACAAAACACTGGAATGAAACGGCTTAATGACCTAATTATTCTGTTCAGGTGGGGCAGCAGAGGCTCATCTTAAAGTTGCAGGACTGCGGCCCTCCAGGACTGGAGTTTGAGACCCCTGGTTTAGAGCATAGGTGTCAAACTCTGGCCCGCGGGCCAAATTTGGCCCGCAGTGTAATTATATTTGGCCCGCGAGGCAATTTCAAATTAATATTAGAGCCGGCCCGCCGGTATTATACAGTGGCAACGCTGTGACGCCGCACTCACCGCTTATACTACAAATCCCATAATGCTCTGCTGTTTTTTGGCGCGTCAATCAGGACAGAGGCAGACACGCCTCCTCCTCTGTGTCAGTAGCACTTATGGTAGCGGACATGGATGTATTAGGAAGGTGGTGATCCGTCTTCTTGCGCACTCCTTGGGTGAAAGCCCCGGCGCACCCCGCATCCCCGGGCCTCTCCCCCAAACCACACTGTGACCTCAAACTACAGCTGTCACTGTGTTACCCTACCAAAAAATGGCAAAAAGAAAGACAGAAAATAGAACTTTTCTGGACAGGTGGGAGACAGAATATCTGTTTACATATGTATGTGAGCAACTTTTCTCCTCAGTGAAGATGACCAAAACGTCTCACAGGAGACGTCTGACTGACGAACACCTTTGTTCGATAATGAAGGTTTCCTCAGCTCAAACTCTGAGCCCCAACATTGATGAACTGGCATCCAAGAAAAGATGCCAGGTATCTGGCTTGGCTGCATCAGAGTAGATCAGTGTGTCGCAAAATGAGCAATAAATACGTTTTCTATGCACCTTTTCTTGTTACTCCAAGGCCTGAATGGTTTATTCATAGTTTATTTAATGATTTATTCATAGTTGTTATTTTATTTTCAAATTTATTAGTCTGTGCACGAAGCTAATTTTGACATTTACCTCAGAAAGGAGGCTTTCAATTTTTATTTAAATTTTATTTAATATTCCATTTATATGTTTTATTATTATTATTAGCAACTCAATTTTGCACACCTGCACTTTTAAGTTATATAAGCCTTGCTTGTTCAATATTTATTGTTAAATCAAAACTTGTTTGGGTCCATATTAAAAGATTCATTTGTTCAACCTTGGCCCGCGGCTTTGTTCAATTTAAAATTTTGGCCCACTCTGGATTTGAGTTTGACACCCCTGCTTTAGAGGAAACTCCCAGAAACACAACGATGATCAACAAGTAAAATCCTTAAACGTCTGAAACGAGTCAAACTGTGGAATAAATTAAACAGAAACTGTAACATTAACAAATCCAAATGTTTACTTGAACAGTTTTATTAGAGGTGCCAGCTGTTACCAAACCGTCTGATGAAACTCTGTTTATGACATCAACATCAGATCAACATCCAGAGAAGTTATTTTAAACTGTTGCACAACCAACAGCAGCGCCACAATCACTCAGGAAGCAATAAACTCCTGCTGACGTCTGCAGGAGAAAACCCCGAGATCACAGCACCAAGGCAGGAGGCTAGCCCTGCAGCTAGCTGCTGTAGCTAACCCTGCAGCTAGCTGAGTAGCAGCTGCTCAGTGATGTGTCTGACATGCTGAAGTTTTTTCTTGCATGAAGTTACCTCTGAGGGCCTCCATGACAGGAAGGATATTCTCGGACCACTGGTGGGCTGCGATGGTCGTGTAGATCCCTGGGAAGTCTCTCTGCCAAATGCGCTGGCCGACGGCCCAGATAGCTGCTAGCTCAGGGTTAGCCTGCAGCCGAAAACAAGACGGAAGCCTTCAGCAATCAGAGACACGTCTCTGGGAGTATTTGGGATTTTCACTGCTGTGTCTGACAGCTGCTCTGCTCAGCCTCACAGGACACAGAGGACAGACATCAGCACTGCTGAGACACCTGCAGTTTCCACACAGCTGCTAGCTTAGTTCGAAACTTACTTTCCAGGATTTGGGCTGAATATTCATGTTTTTAATTTCCTCCATTTCATAGTGAGCTGCTCTTCTAGCCTTTACGGTAATCCTGTTCAGTGGCTTTTCCTAATATGGCTCTCTGCCCAGGGTGGCACATCACTGGGACAGCACGAGCCTTCTGCTGTTTCCACAAATGTCAAAATTTATGTACCAAGTTACATTTTGTGCAGATATTCAAAAACACATTTTAAGTAGGAAAATTTTATTTTATTTTTCCTGTTTAAGTTTCATATTTCATATTCAGGATTTACTCATAATTTGCAACAATTTGTACTTTATCGCTATTGTTTTTAATGTGTCAATCTGTTTGTTTGTAACAGATTGTTGCAGCTGCAGTAGCACTGGTTAGCAGGAGTTAGCACTAGTATAACAGGAGTTAGCACCTGTTTAACAGGAGCTGGAAATGGACCAGTGTCCTGAGTATCGTGACAGGTCCAGCAGAACTCTGACCAGAACCCGGTCTAACAGACGTCTGAGCAAACTTACTGATTTTATGGCCTGAGGAATCCTCTTCCACAGATAGCGGGCGTTGTTCCTAGAGGCCAGAAACAACAGGACTCAGTCAACAGGAAGTGGAGCAGGAAACACAGGAAGCTCCACTGGTTGATGGGCAACGATGCAATCCAGATGCTTAAAGGTTTGGTTATCAGGAATATTCTGATTTGGACCCGATTCTCTCTACATGGAGAGAGCAGGTCGCCATGGAAATGGTCTGACTTACACGCCCATTAGCCAGCGGGGGTAAATCCCAACATCACCAGTCTAAAGGAGATGCTTGCACAGCGGCCATTTTGCTGTACTTACATGTCGTTGTTCAGCAGATACAGCGCTAACATCTGAGCGTAGACCTGGGGAGTTGCGATGCCTCCTGGAGCCTGGGGAAGGTAGTGCAGGTGGTTATTTCTGTAGATCTTCACTCATCAAAGATATTAGTGACCAAAGTTCCCCCCAAAAAACGACATATAAAAGAAAACAGGTCTAAAACAAGGTGGATGAGACAGGAAGTGACACGTTTTAGGCATTCAGCGCCTGCCTGAATGAAAAGTCTTGAAGGAAGATCTGGTAAAGCCTGATTCCTGAGTCCACGTCACATCAACGTATGAACCGTCATTAAAAACAGCTTTTATGCGTTACCGTGGGTTACAGGTTCCAGAATACCAGCTGAGAGACAAACAAATGACATTAAATTATTTCCTCCCCAACATAAAATGAGCTGAATCAACACTTTAAGTGGTTTCACATGAAATCAGACGCTCATATGCTCATCAGGTTTCCATGGAAACCAGGAAATAATCTCTGCCTTCATCCCCCTAGGATTCTTCTGAAAATGAATCATTTAAGCTGCATGTCTTTCTGTTCAAAGCCAAATGTTCTTTATAGCATAAAGTTACATCATTAACAGGATGATTGTTTGGCTAATAAAGACATTTTCTGTGATTTTTGATCCAAACTTTGGATTCCACGTAAACAAGGGAAAATAATTTAGTTCAGAATTTTTTATTTTAAACAGATATAAAAACCTTATACTTTATAAGGTTTTTATTAGACTTTTACCTGTATGTTAGTATCTCATGTGTAGGTTTTGTGAAGCTGTATATCATTTTCTTTAAGATATAAACAAACAGATTCGAAAAATGGTTTAGGAAAAAGAGATTGGGACAGAAATCTTCTGAAAGAAAAACATTTTGAACTATTCTGATCCATTTTCATGGAGTAGCAGCGCCATCTGCTGGCAGCTGTAGTCAGTGTTGATGGTTTGACTGGTTAGTAAAGGACCTGCTGCTAGTTATTATTCTACCAACAGGTTTTACCCAAACAAGCATTAATAACCTAGTTAACAGTCTTAAGTTCAATCAGTTTTCTGAAATAATTAATTAAGAATAAATTAAGACGTTTTCAAAGAGGGTCTTTAGAGATTATTTGCAATTTTTATTTAGTTATTATTCATTAGTTATCAGTGTTTAAAATCAGGGACACGCAGTCCAGTTAGCGTCACTTAGCGACACACAGTCCAGTTAGCGTCACTTAGCTACAGGCAGTCCAGTTAGCGTCACTTAGCTACAGGCAGTCCAGTTAGCGTCACTTAGCTACAGGCAGTCCAGTTAGCGTCACTTAGCTACAGGCAGTCCAGTTAGCGTCACTTAGCTACAGGCAGTCCAGTTAGCGTCACTTAGCTACAGGCAGTCCAGTTAGCGTCACTTAGCTACAGGCAGTCCAGTTAGCGTCACTTAGCTACAGGCAGTCCAGTTAGCGTCACGCAGCGCAGTTAGCAACACTCAGCGCAGTTAGCGTCACACAGTCCAGTTAGCGTCACGCAGCGCAGTTAGCGTCACGCAGCGCAGTTAGCGTCACGCAGCGCAGTTAGCAACACGCAGCGCAGTTAGCGTCACGCAGCGCAGTTAGCGTCACGCAGCGCAGTTAGCGACACGCAGCGCAGTTAGCGTCACGCAGCGCAGTTAGCAACACGCAGCGCAGTTAGCAACACGCAGCGCAGTTAGCGTCACGCAGCGCAGTTAGCAACACGCAGCGCAGTTAGCAACACACAGTCCTTTTCTCGGCTGCATTTCGCCCTGTTAGTGTTAGAGCTAACCGGAACACACCTCTGGGTCAGAACGGCCTCCAGAACCAAAGTAAACATGTAAATACAGGCAAATCGGATTCACTCCAGCCTGATTTATGACCAGCCGGCTAAAGATAACTGACAAGCTAACAAACAGCTGAAGCTGGTGTCCAAAGTGACACCGGACACCGTAGTTACCTTGCTCCGGTTTGCTCTAATTAGCTTCTAGTTATTGTATGTATTTTTCAGAGTTCTAAACAGTGCAGATAAATTTAGCTCCGACTGCTGAGAGTTTCAGGTTTTAAACCTTAAATCTGTGAAATAAGATTTGCTGAAATAAGATCTTTCCTGAGGCGACGAGTCGGAAGCTAACTTCACCCGCTCGGCTCCCAGGTCTCAGTCAGAGCCTCTACGATGGTCATTTATTGATCATGATTTTCAGCGATTGGTTTTAGCATCCTTCAGTGTTTAGATGCGAAGTAATGCAGAAACGGAGTAAGTAGGGAACCAAATGTTCAGTTCTACCTTCAAACTGAGCCGTAAAACCCGGAACGACTGAAACCCGAAACCCGAACCCGTCCAGCTCACCTCCAGCTCCTGAGCTTCACACTGATCCAATAACTGATCAAAGTTCTCCTCCATGATCACAGCAGCGGGCATGATGCTGCCCAGCCGGACTTCTTCCTGCTGTTATTATCTGGACGGTGACTGGCTGCAACAGCGCCTCCAGGCGGCACGGGGGGAAACAACAGCCCGGAATTACAACATTACAACTATTTGCTGTAATATTATAACAAAAGCAAGTCATTGTTTTTCAGACATTGTTTAACTACTTAAATTAATCATCTTTTAAATAAAGGTCTTCCATCCATAATTAGGAAGTTTAGATGACAGAATTAAATGTATTTTTATCTGAGGTTGATAAACTCGAAGAAAACCTTTGGACTCATTAACTCCTGAGTTTAATGGCTGAAATGACCAATTTGTGTTGCTCTGTTGAACAAATCTGTTCAATTTGTGTAGAAAACGTAACAGAAAGTAGAAATAAAACACACGCAGCTTAGTTAAATATTAGCTTCTAGTTTTCAACTATTTCTAGTTGTTCAAGTATTTGAACTTGTTTATTTTCTCCAGTAAATATGCAGGTTAGTTGGTTTATCTCTGGTTTCTGCTCATGAAGGATCATCAGATCGGTTTACAGTTCTTGAGTTTAGAGCTTTTCTCAGTATGTTGTTAGGGACTATCCTCATAAAAATGAAATAATTTAACTCAGAAATGATAAACCCATTAAAATAATAAGAAACCCAGCATTCCCAGTGCAGGTGGAAGCATCCCTGCTGGTCTAGATGGTTTTTCTCTGGTCATGCAGTCAGACTGTTGCCAGGTGGTTTCTGCGTCCTTCCAGCTTCAGCTTCAGCTTCTATCTGTTGTTAAGTCTTTTGATCTAATCTCTTCCTTTGAAGTTGCCTGAAAGCTGCTGCAGCTGCTGCTGCTGCTGCTGCTGCTGGAGCTGCTATTGCTGCTGCTGGAGCTGCTGCTGCTGCTACAGCTGGAGCTGCTGCTGCTGGAGATGCTGCTGCTGCTGCTGGAGCTGCTGCTGCTGCTGCTGGACCTGCTGCTGCAGCAGCAGTCTGTACAGAAACATTCGGTGAAAACTCTTCCACCTACAATGACACAGGCAACCATATCTGTGTTGATGAAAAAAGATAAAGATCCACTTAAATGTGAATCTTGGCGCCCTGTAAGAATCACTTTGTTGTGATTCTAAAATACTCAGTAGGATTCTGTCTGCCAGAATCCTACTGAGTATTTTGAAAAATTTGCATATTTAGTAGTGAACATAACCAGAAATTATAAAGATCTATTCAAGCACAACTTTAATATTGCCTTCAATCAGATAAGCAGGTTATGGAGCGTTGGTCGTTCCTGGCAGGAAGGATAAATTCAGTAAACTGCTTCATGTTTATTCCTTTTTCAGACAATTCCATTATTTATTCCTAAATCATTTTTTAAAAAGCTAGAGAAGATGACCTCTATGTACATTTGGAACAGGAAGATTCCTCGTATCAGAAAGGACATTTTGGAGAGGCGAGGAGAGGATGGAGGACTGGCCATGAATATTTAGAAACACTTTTACTGCTAATGTCTGTAAACTTTGTTTCTGGCTGCAGAAAATGAAACGGTGCCCATTTGGTCACTGATGGAACGAAACTCTTCTAACAAAACTGTAGTAGGAGAAGTTTGCTGTAGCAGCATGATTACAGAAGTAGCTCCAGACGACCAGAACCGGCAGAACCAGATTTAATCTGATGAATCTGAAGGTTTTTATTCTAACAAACATTTTGAATTAAAAGTTGAAACTGACAGAGTGAAAAGATTCTCAGTTAATCTGAGACAAACTGGAACCAAACAACATTTTCTGTTAAACAGGCTGCAGACCTGAGGAGGAATCTGCCAGATTAACGCCTATAATCCCATAATCTGACTCAGTTCAGGTTCAGGTTTATTAGAGTTTTCACAGAGAGCTGATGCATCAAAGCTCATTCAGTTCATAAACATCATGATTTATTATCAGAGCACCGATGCTTTATAAAATCTGCTTCTGGACTTTTTTATCCTCATTTAATAAATGAAAGTCATATTTCAGTCTGAGCTCAGATTCGCTCCCAGTTCTCCAGATCTGATCAGATTTCCGGCTGTTGAAAAGTGAACAGCAGCAAAAACACCCAAAGATTTCAATGCATTTCTGTTTGTTAGAACGTTTCAGTTTTAACAAACAGAAATGTTTTAACATGTTGTTTTTATTCTGTTTCTGATCAAACTTTATGATCCGGTTGGTTTCATCTGACGACACGACGCAGATTTTTATTTAGTTCTCCACAAACTAGTTTTAGTCATGAAGTTACATTTAAATGATTCAATTTTGAGTTCAGAAAAATAAAAATATAAACACATAAAGCTAAAATGTGTTCACTTTGTTTTAATTCAACAATTAAAAGGAAGAAAAATTTATGAACATGAATATTCTGCTGCAGGTAGAAAATGAACAGAACGACTTATTTATCTCAGGAGAACAAAAAACTTCTTCATGTTTAGATCAGAGAATTTAAAAACTTCAGTTTAGCAGCAAACAGAAATATTCATCTGAAAAAACAAATTCAAAATAATAAAATAAAAAGTTTATTGTTTAAATAAAGAAATGGTGAAAACAGAAGATAAGTGCTGAGCCGGTCAGAGTGTAATCTGCCCGGCAACAGGAAGGAAAGGACGACGGAGATGCACAGAATAATTTATTAATGATCCTGCTGCTGAGTGTGAGGTCAGGGCAACGCAGCAATGCAACACGGCAACGCTCTGCAGCAACCGATGGCAGATGAAGGGAGCAGGTTGTGTCATGGCAGCGTGAAGCCAGAGATGAAACCGATCAGTGAGGTGGAACAGAGACGGCGAGCTCACAGGGAGAAATAATCTGTTACATCAGTCCAGCTGCTCTCTGCTCCCAGATTACCACAGGGATTATCCACTTAGCCAGGTTAGCCACAGCTGCTAGCCGGCCTGTTTCTGCCGAGCTTGGAGAGCTAACATGCTAACCAAAGCTCACCTGCCAAAGCTTCCAGCAGGCAGCAGGTGAAGTTGTTTTGGAGAGCTGTGCTTTAACTAGGCCAGGTGTTTTTTGAAAGAGGTTCTGTTAGGTCCAGATCAAACTGACCAAGCAGAAGGAAAAAGTTCTGCAGAGCCCAGAAACACTTTTAGTGCGTTAGTGAAATTCATCACAAATTAATGTCTGTAATATTCTTAAAAACATTGAGTTTTATACAAATATATATTCAAGATAATTCAGACAAATATATCCAAAACTATTCCACAGAAAATACAAAATAAAAATGAACAAGGAAACAAAATGTTCATCAAATGAAATGTGCTAATATGGAGTTTATTCCAGCTGTTAGGATCTGAATTATTTTTGATTTTTGATGATCTTGATGGTCTAACAGACTTTTTCTGTGTATTTTTATAAAATATACTTTTTCTCTGAACCATTACTCTGGCTCCCTCACTTAGAAAGATTTATTATTATTATTATTATTATCTGTTGGTTTCAGAGCTGAAGTCACTTATTGTTTCAGATTATGTAATCTCTCTCTGTGGATTTAACAGATTTCTGTTGTTCTGGTTCTGATCCAACAAACAAACACAAACCTCTTCGTGGACCTTAAACCTTTCCGTGTGATTTCATCTACAGCTGAGGGAACAGCTGGCGCAGCGGCATTAACGCTCCGCCGCTCCGCCGCCCCGCCGCCCCGCCGCTCCGCCGCCCCGCATCATTGGCTGCGTGAGAGCGCGGCCGGAGGCGGAGCGTCCAGCAGCGGCTCCACTCCGAGCTGCATCCCGAACCCCGCAGCAGCATCCGGAGCAGCGCAGCGGCGGAACCGCGGAGCCATGAACCAGAGCGCCGGAGCCGCGCAGCACACCGGGAGCTTCTCCCTGGACGAGAAGGTAAGCTGACCTCTGACCTCTGACCCTAAGGTGAGTTGCTGCAGGCCGCTCCCTCAAGTCCCAGAAAGTTGCTCAAACTTCGATTGAAGGCGGTGAATGTGTCTGGTGGGTTCGGTTCGGGTTCTGCTGACCCGGGTCGGGCTGAGAGGAGAACATGGAGAACTTCTGGGACTGCATCAATAATTCATGGCTCTGCACTTATTCAGATTTAATATTGACCTGCTGCCGCTCTGACCCGGACCGGACCGAACGGAACCGAGCCGCTGGAAGTTCGTCAGAGTGGAGGAAGATTTCAGACTGAAGTTCTGAGGATTTATGGATTAAAACGGAACATCTTAAAGTCGCTGCTGGTTTTTCTACAGACAGAGACGCTGACGGTTCTGATTCTGACGGTTCTGATTCTGACGGTTCTGACTCTAAATTAAATCAATTAATCCTCATTATCAGAGTTCAGCTTTTTACTCATGTTGGTTAAAAAGTTTCTATATTTCATAGAAACTTCATGAATAAAATATTAAAACTTTATTTGTAACTGAACAACTACAATAAAATAAGGAGATTAAATCATTTAACATTAAGGTAGAAATGCTCTTTAATGAACAAGTTAATTTACTTTAAACGCTTTAAATGGAGTTAAATTTCAATAAGGATCATTAACATGCTAACAGCATTAGCCTCCCTCAGGCCGCTGTTCAATAATCTGCTGATGATCGATGATCAGCTGATGATCAATAATCTGCTGATGATCGATGATCAGCTGATGGTTCTAGTGGAGGATTATTCATGTGTTGCTGCTTCATTAAAGTGATTCAGCTAATTAAGAAACTCCCCAAAGCCGCTTCTTCTTCTCTGATATTAAATTTCATCTCTGCAAACTTTAAATGCAACTTTGATTTTAATTCCTCCGATTTCATTCAAAACGGTTCAGCTGAAGAGACGAATAATTCCTGACGTGGAATTAGGAGAAATGTTGGATTTTTCAGTAACTGTGGGTGTTTTAATTAAAATGCATCAATAATTTAATTCAGTTTATTTCTAATAATGTCTCAAAGAACTTCCAGTTTATTATTCAGATTAGTAAAAGGTTTCTATAGAAACACTTGACCCGCACACCAGACCTCCTGACCAGCAGGGGGCGATGGTGGAGAGGAAAACCTCCCCTTTAACAGGAGCAGTCCTGAACCTGAACCAGATCCAGAACCGAGTCAGTCCCAGCAGCCTGGTATCACAGACAATCAGATTCCAGATCAGAAGCAGCAGGAAATAAAACATAACAGGAAATAATAGCAGAGTAGTAGGAGAATAAAGTGAGGACAGATCAGGAGAACCAGAGTCAGACGCTCAAATTGGGAAACATTCTGGAAAAACCTGAGAGAACTGGTCAGGATTTGACACGTTGGAGCTAATAATAAAAGTAATAATATTAATGGTTCTCTTCATGCTGCTCTAATAATAGAAACTCTTTATTTCCTGAATCAAACGCAGAAGCAACAAAAAACAATCGTTTCACTTCAGGAAGTTTAATTTAGCAAACCTCAGTTATTTTTACCAGCTTCAGAAAACAGAAATATATTCATAAAGGAAGAAACTGTCAGAGTGCAGGCTTTGATCCAGACCAGCTGCTGGTTCTGATCAGCAGAACCGGCCGGGTTCGGTTCTGTTCTGAACTAGGAATCTGGGCCAAGCTGGGAGGATCCAGGAATGAAGAACCTGCACCGACTAGAAATTAAGCTTCAATAATCAGGTTTCACACAGTTTGGTGGCAGCAAGAAAACCAGAGCTGAGCTGCCAGTAGAAACCACGAAACCAGTACAAACCAGTAGAAACCACGAAACCAGTACAAACCAGTAGAAACCACGAAACCAGTACAAACCAGTAGAAACCACGAAACCAGTACAAACCAGTAGAAACCACGAAACCAGTACAAACCAGTAGAAACCACGAAACCAGTACAAACCAGTAGAAACCACGAAACCAGTACAAACCAGTAGAAACCACGAAACCAGTACAAACCAGTAGAAACCACGAAACCAGTACAAACCAGTAGAAACCACGAAACCAGTACAAACCAGTAGAAACCACGAGTTCTGTGAAAATGTCTCTTTCCACTGGTTGTGTCCAAGGTAACAGTTAATGATGAACATCGATCCGAAGCCCCGACAATAAGCTGGAGAAAAGTTTTAAGATGTTCGCCTCGTTATACACAGATACGAAGGTGAGTTTTACTTTCTTTAAACTGGCTAACATTAGCTTTAGCTTATGCTAGTAGGAAATATTCTCTGACATTTTCTTGTAAAAATGTGCTATCTAAGTATCTAAACATTTTTCATCCATTCTAACGGACAATGTTTTTACCTTGTGTTCAAGTATATTAGGTGGTTTATTGTCGTTAGTGTCAGAGACCAAGTAACGGGGATTTTACGGTTCAGGCTTTTTGCTTCTGAAGCCTGAGGAACAACAAGCCCATAGCTTAACAGTAGAGCAGCTCTGGTGTCGGAGTTCTAGTTCAGCTGACGGTTCAGGTTCAGTTGTTGCTTTTAGAAAAATATGGCCGTGTTCCTTAAGGTCTCCTTGTTATTTCGCTTTATTAGTTTAGCATGTTTCTTGTGAAGCAGGACGGTGTTTCCAGCAGTGTGTTCAGGCGGGTCAGTAGCTCGGCTGTCTGGTTCTGGTCTGCTCTCTGGTTCCCATAAACTCTTTCAGGCTGAATACAGAAGTGATTCCATGGAAATAACACAGGAGGCTCCTTTACCTTCTGCTTTAGGCTGAAGAAGTTGATCCGGAGTGAAGTGAAGGCTGTAAACTTTGCTGTGCTGCGTTAGCTTTAACTGGTAGCGACGGATATTTACAAGCCACCATCTTCTTAATTCAGGATCGTTTGGAAATCCATGAAAACTTAAAAGCCCATTATATTAGGAAGACAGCAATGTTCATAGTATTGTTTTATTTGCGTCTGAAATAAGACTTTGTCTTTTCTAGCTGTCATGGTAACTCAAAGCGGAAAAAAGAGACGCATTTGCGCATGCGGTTGTGACGTCAGCGCGGCAGGTGCAAAGAGCCCATTGAACATTGAATGCATAAAGCAGCTCTATCTGCTGAGAGGGAGCATGGTGACCCTGCTGGTGGATTCTGGGTAATGCGAGCTCTTTGCCTTCAGAACAGTCTCAAGCTTTGACTAGGTCAGTTTATCAGGGAGACAAACAGAGAAACACACAAAAAACAGGCTACAGGTAAAATTACACATTTTAAAACTTTATTACAACAAAAATCCTGAATATTTTCAGAGTTTTATAGAAACGGCTACTGAATAAACACGTCTGGAGTCAGATGTTCCCATGGCAACACAGACTGAATCACGTTTGACATTCAACGCTAAAGCTGAGTTATTCATCTCAGCTAGCTAGATAGCAATAATCTGAGTCTAGCTAGCAGGCCAAAACCTTACTAGCAAAATAATCCAGCCTACAACGGCAACAAATGTGTCACCTTTAACCTTTGATCATTTTTCTTTTTGCATTTTCCTTTTCTTCTGTTTTTCTGGGCCACTAGGCGTCTCTTGGATGCCACTTTGTCAGCTAATAGGAATGACGGCCAGCTGTCAGTCATTTGACCAGCACCCAGAAACACCAGGACTAGTTATCGCAGTTTGTTTTATTTGCATTCAATGTTTATTTTTTAAACATATAAAAGATGTAATAAATATATAAGATAACTTCAGATAAAAATAGAACATTTGAACTTTTCTGAGATGAGGCTGAACGGGCAGTTTAAAGCCCCCTGGTGGCTAGGAGGCCCTAAACAGTCACCTGGTTAGCATTTAGCAAGAAAGGACTTTGCATTAGCGTGACCCTTGACTTAGCGTCAGCGTGACCCCTGGGTTAGCATTAGCGTGACCCCTGGGTTAGCGTCAGCGTGACCGTTTGGTTAGCATTAGCGTGACCCTTGGCTTAGCATTAGCGTGACCCCTGGGTTAGCATTAGCGTGACCCCTGGGTTAGCATTAGCGTGACCCTTGGCTTAGCATTAGCGTGACCCCTGGGTTAGCATTGAGAGCTAGGAGTTTCTTCTTTAATTGGTGGGTTGTCAATTTGAATCTTCACTTGGTCTGTCTCCATCGTTGCTGTTTTCCCATTTTAGACCCTGAACCCGCCTCGCTTGCTGCAGGTCCGGTTGGGTCCGGTTGGGTCCAGTCGGTTCCTGTCAACCTTGGTTCTGTTCTGTGAATCATTTCCAGGGATCATCGAGGCGCCGTTTGTCTCTGATGTTCTGTGGCGGCGAAGTGTGAACTGTTGCATATCCAACATGGCTGCTGATGTTTCCTGCCAGTCATGATCAGAGCTCAGGAGTTTCTCTGCTGGTGAACAGAAACCAGCGGGATGGCTGCCATGGCGACGCCGAAAACGACAAAAAAAAAATCCCAGAAAACAAACGAGAAATAAAATGAGATAGAAGAGAGAAGCTTTAGGAGTTTCTCTCTCTTCACTTCAGAAGATTTCTGAATGTTTAATTAGAACCAATCAAAGAAAATTACACTTCAATCAAAAATAATGGGGAAAAACAACTGGGAACTAAAGTAATCAAGAATATTTATTATTAATCAAATAATGTAAAAATGAAAAATAAAAACGTTAGAAACAGAAAAATGTAAATATTATCAAAGCTGATGAACCAAAGCAGAACCACCAGAACCACCAGAACCAAAGCAGTACCGGTCCTGATTGCCGTCTCTCCCCTGCAGTGTTTGATGAAGCCGATCTGCAACATCTGGCCAGATGTAGGTCAGTGTGGAGGCGGTAATGACGTGGCGCCGCCGGCAGGGGGCAGCGTCACTCTGGATAGATCATAGATCATCATAGATCATAGATCATAGAATAACTTTATTCATCCCAGCAGGGAAATTATTTCGCAGTTACAGCATAGAGACAAGATAAAATAAAAATAAAATATAACATGCTGTCAATATAAAAAGCAGCTTAGAGCAGTCCTTGCAAAGATTCAAAATGCAGATACAGTATGTATCTGTAAATATATGTACAGCAGTGTGCCACAGTGCAGTTGTGTGAAATCGGACTGATTAGTGCAGAACAATGATTTAGCTTTTATTGTACAGTGAGATGGCATGTGGCAGGAAGGATTTCCTGTATCTGTCCCTACAACAGCGGAGCTGGAGCAGCCTATGTGAGAAGGTGCTCCGCTGTCTGTCCACTATGTTGTGGAGAGGCTGCTGTTTATTGTCCATAATAGACAGAACCTTCTTCAGTGTCCTCCTCTCCACCACAGTTTCCAGGGACTCCAGCCTTAGTCCCAGTACAGAGCCAGCTTTCCTGATGATTTTGTCTAGTCTATTAGAGTCGCTGGCTCTGATGCTGCTTCCCCAACACACAGCAGCAAAGAAGATGGCGCCGGCAACAACACTGTGATAAAAGGTCTCCAACATCTTGCTGCACACATTGAAGGATCTCATCTTCCTTAAAAAATAGACAGTATGAATGTTTTTGTGCTCTCATTTGTTGTTGTTTTTATCATTATTGGATTATTGTGAGTCACATCACGTGACCTGTCTAATTGAAAACACTCGTGTACAATAAAAGGTGTGTCCTTCATGCAAAGAGGGTTCAACACGAAAGCCATAACCTGTGAGTCTCATGTTGTCACGTTGAACGCTGTGCTGAAGGGTGACTCTGCTAACAGTCTGCTCATCCCCTTCCTGCACACAGCGTCAGTGTTAGATGCCCAGTCCAGTCTGTTGCCGATTACAACTCCCAGGTATTTGTAATCCTCCACCTCCTCCACCACTTCCCCTTTGACCTTTAGTGGCCGTGAAGGTATCTTCTTCCTTCTGAAGTCAATCACCATCTCTCTGGTCTTACTAATGTTGAGCCTCAGGTGATTCTGGTCAGACCACTCCACAAAGCTGCCCACCAGTGTCCTGAATGCAGCCCAGAATCTGAACAGTTTATTAATGACATAATGTTGTTTTAATGGATAATCAGCAACTGTAAATGCTCATATTAGACCAGATGTTCATGTTCAGGTTTGTTATGGTAATCCAGATGTAATGAATCAGATGTAAACATACAGCAGCAGTTTTATCAGTCTTCCTATCAGGTTTCTATGGTGTCCCTGAGGTGCAAATCACTTCAACATTAACATAGCACAACTAGAAAATTCCTGAAGAAATTTAACCGGGGCCTGCCAAAGTGAGCCCGTCGGTTTGGACCCAGCGTTATGATGCTAGAAATTAGCATCAATGCTAAAGAAAGCTGCAATCATATGAGGACAATGACAAGAATGTTGACTAACATGTACTTGCACCGTTCAGTATGATAAAGTAAGTGTATCAGCTAAAATTAGCAAAAATGCTAATGTTAGCATCATTGCTGTCACTAGCATGTGGGACATCACTAGGATGTTCTCTATAATGGACTTACTCCATTCAGTATACTAAACATGGCTAATAAGTCAAATAAATAGCTAATAGCTTATTTAAGCTAAAATGCTAATGCTAATGAACTGCCTTGCTGCGCAAGGCAGTTCCCTAACCTTGGAGAAAAAGATAATGCAGAATAATATTATTGCACCGCCTGCGGCGGTGCACTAACCTCAGGGGCATGTTGAGGCTTTTATTTTGAAATTTTTGTTAAGCTTAATTTCAAAGGTCCACACTAATCCCATGTCTAATAGTCATTGGGTTAAATCAGTTATATAATGCTCAAAAGAGCAATTACCTAATGTAAAATTTCTCAAGGCTTTTATTTTGAAATTTTTGTTAAGCTTCATTTCCCAGGTGCAAACTAATCCCATGTATAACAGTGATTGGATAAAATCCGTTATATAATGCTCAAAAGAGCAATAATCTCATGTAAAAATTGGCAAGAATTTTATTTTGAAATTTTTGTTAAACTTCATTTCAAAGGACCAAACTAATCCCATGTGTATCAGTGCTTTGGATAAAAAAGTCACATAAAGCCAAAAAGAGCAATTACATGATGTAAAAATATTCAAGGCTTTTATTTTGAAATTTTTGTTAAGCTTCATTTCAAAGGGCCAAACTAATCCCATGTCTAATAGTCATTTGGTTAAATCAGTTATATAAAGCTCAACAGAGCAAATACCTGATGTAAAAATTGTCAAGGCTTTTATTTTGAAATTTTCAGTAAGCTTACTTTTAAATTGCCACACCAAACCCATGTGTAACAATGGTTGGATAAAATCAGTTATAAAAAGCCCAAAACACAAGTAGTTCTAAAGGCCAGCTCAGTCCTCCTCTGTAGTAACTGACAGTTCCACCATGTTTGTAGTTCTGACATTCAGCTCAGACCTCTTTTGTAGGCACTCAGTGTCCGCCATGTTGTAGTTCTAACCTTCAGTCATTGTAGTTCTAAAGAGCAGTTCAGCTGTCATGTGAGTGAGACAGAGAGGGAGAGACAGGATTCTGTTTGAAGCAGATAGTTTTTCTGATCAAAGCAGGCTGAACATATCTTTCTCTAAATGCTGTCAATAGCATGTGGCATATCATTAGAATGTTGTCTGTAATTGACTTACTGCACTCAGTATATTAAACATGGCTAATAAGTAAGAAAATAGCTAATAGCTTATTTAAGGTAAAAGGCTAATGCTAATGAACTGCCTTGCTGTGCAAGGCAGTTCCCTAACCTGAGAGAAAAATATAATGCATGGTAGTATTATTGCACCGCCATAGGCGGTGCATTAACCTGAGGGGGATATTGAGGCTTTTATTTTGAAAAAAAAACATAAGCTTCATATTAAATGATCACACTAATTAAAATGTCTAACAGTGTTTGAGTTAAATCCGTTATTTACTGTCCAAAACAGCCTGTAGCTCTAAATGGCAGCTCAGCCCTCTGTTTTAACTGAGTATTGATTAGAACTACAGTGATGCGTATTTGTAGTCCTAACCAGCAGCCAATCCCCTCCTGTGTTCCGTTGCTATGGTTATCAATCCTCTGCTAACTGTCATGTGTGTGTGACACAGAAAGGTGGACAAAAAATTCTATCTTTGTGAGACACCCCATTGGTTTATATGGAAAAAGCAGTCCGAACAACTCCTTGCCGTTCAGGAACCGAGAGACGTATTGAAAAACCGTTTGAAGCATATGAGAGGGCTATTTGTCGTCTCCCATAGTTCCGCGATTCATATCTCTACGTCACTCACAGTATTAACAGCGATGAGAGAAAAAAATGGTGTGCCGAGATCTGAAATTTTTGAGAAATATATGAAAATACATGGGAGAGAGCCTGAGAGAGCGACAGAAAATCCTGTCGCATGACTTTGCTCTGAAGCACCTTGACAGAAAACCGTAAGCCCTAGAAGAATTTCGAAAACATTTTACCGGAGCAGGCATGCGTATCGATGTCGTGACCGAGTTTGATACCAATTGGGCGATATTTGTGGGCGTGAGGGCGATTTCAAAATTATTTTGGGGTCAAAAATTCTCTTCATTTCTCACTCTAAAAAAGCAGCAGTTGGTGTCAGTTATGCTCTGCGTTTTGGCAGTTGGAAATTTGGCTCGTTTTTCGCTTTTTATGTCGCCATCGTAAGTCCAATTCCTTATAAAAATAATAGCTCCCTTCTCGGCATCGAGCCGCACGTTTTGATACCACTTTTGTGGGGGTGCACGCAGCGGTACGAGCCGCATTAACGGTGATGGAAGAAAAATAAATAAATAAAGAGACATTCTATTGGGTGTAGAATAATAGGTGCCTCCATGCATTGCTATGGGCAGGCCCCAATTACAAATTAGAAAAACACAACAATATTAAGGAAACAGAAAGGGTATGTCCCTGATTGGACCACAGTGCTTTTGAACCAAAAGTTATCACTTGAGCGGGTCGGCTTGTTGTTGCGATACGTTTTAGCGTCCGCCATATTGAAGTGGCTTGTCTGCCAGCAAGCTAATGGAGGTAAATGGACCGAACTTCGTAAAGTGTCGTTCTGCAAAGTATTTTTATGTTAATGAATGTCACTGACACAATCTCTCACACATTATTATATAGGAATGAAAAACAAAAACAAAGGACGTTTCAAACTTTTTGACGTGATTATTTCATTGTTTTGTGGCACAATAATTACATTTGATACAGCTGATTCTGATAAATCGTTTTTATTGATGAACACACACACACCTTTACAGTGATGTATTCATGAACATATTAACACAATTCCATAATTCAATGTGCATTTGCTATTTCAAAATATGAATTAAAAAACGTAACTTCATTTAAATTTTTAGGCATTTTATTGTAAAGACAAACTTTGATAATAGTTGTCAAACTTTAGCTACATATTTTTAGTTTAAAAAAAATATTTATTGGCGTGCTGTGGTGGCGTAGGGGGTGGCACGACCCACGTTTGGAGGCCTTGAGTCCTCGACGCGGCCGTCACGGGTTCGATTCCTGGACTCGGCGACATTTGCCGCATGTCTTCCCCCCTCTCCTTTCCTTCCTGTCAGCCTGCTGTCATATAAGGGACATTAGAGCCACAAAATACCCTGGAGGGGTAAAAAAAAAATACATATTTATTACGGTGTAATATGTCAACTGTGCTATAGTGTGAACAAAATCTAACAGACTAAATTATTTTTCATTTCTTTACATAAACTGTCATAATACCTTAATACTTCAAATGAGATATTTCACTTAAAATACACAAAAAGTGAAAGAGAAAAGTGTACAGTACATTACAAATGTATTTATATTATACTGGCGACACAGAGCACAGGCAGGGTTCAGCCTGCTGGTCAAACTGGGAGCAGTTCGATGACTGGGCCTTCTGAGACATCTGGCTAGCCACAGGTTAAAGGAATAATACAAATGATCTAACAGTGTAATAGAAAATAATCCCTGATTCATTCACATTCAGGAAAAAACTAAACATATCTGCACCATACGGGGCTTTGACTCAGCATCTAAACGCAGACATTGTGGAGATGAGCTGCAAAACAAGCCTGAAGAAAAACAGCTGCAGCTCTGGTCTTTATGGACCCGTCCTGAGGAAATGGACTCTCAGTTCACTTCAGGTTTGCTGTTTTATCAAACAAATGATTTCAATCTACATAAATTATAAGAAACATCTTACAGACACCTGACGTACCTTAAAGTAACCATGGTTGACCACAAACAGCGACTTCTCTTGCGAATGTCTAGGTAACCATGGCAACAATAAACAAACGGCAAAAGCGGCGTTACAGGTTTCTCATTGCATCTCAATCTTTAGAAAAACTACACAGTGTAAAAAAAGAGAGCGAGGCCTCTTGTTTGATGTGAGGATCTATTATTCATGCCTGAGCTGCCGACCAGCAGCAGGTTCTGCTGGGAGGAACCGGCCCGCTTCCCGCTGCAGGAGCAGATCAACAGCCATGATGGTGATGCAGCAGAACCTTCAGAACCACAGCTTGGACTTTTATTCACATGAATTTGGTAAAATCTCGTCTTTATGGTCTGCTGTTCCAGAATCAGCTGGGAGTTATTTACTGGATCATTTCAGATCTGCCATCAGAAGCTGCGGTGGTCCAGTTAATCGGACCTTACCGGGTTCTGCTACCCGACAAACCTCAGCCTCCCAGAGCTAAAACAGAAGCTTTGGAAAAATATAACGGCTGCCAAAGGAATTATTATTAACATTAATTCAGACTAAAGGTGTTACTAATATGAAAATCTGCTTAAATAATAAATGATGGAAGAATTTCAGACCTGAAAGGAAATTAACAATAATTTGGGCGGAAGAGAAATAAATGTCACAATTTCTAATTAAATATTAAGTTAGCATATTAGCTTTAGCTTCAAGCTAAATGAATAGCTCAAACTAAACAGCTAAATAATTATGCTAGCTACTTAGTTGAGCTCTGAGCTAAATATGTGGTCAAAACAAAACATGATTTTAATTATCTTTCATGTGAATAGAGTGAGGTTAGGTTATTAACCATTTCTAAATATTTAGTTACAAGCTAAATCTGTCCAAGAAATATTATTCCAATTTTTAGTTAAGAAATAGTTAATTATTCCATAAAGCTGCGCTAAATTTATAGCTAGCCAATAACTTGGTAACTATTTCTGAGCTAAATTAATATATAGCTCTATTACACAGGCCCGCTAGCTCAGGGTTAGTTAGCTTGAGCAAGCTAACTATGTCTGTGCTACATGTTTAGCTCAGAGCTAAACATTTAGTGTGGAGCTGAGATGTTTCTAAATGAATGGTGAAAATATGACTGAAAAATGAATCTCCATTAGTATTTTTACGTCAGCCTAAATAAAATAAATGCTGTTAGTTTGTAACTGCTCTGTTTTCTGCTCATCACTCCTGCGTCCACACGGGGGCGCTGCAGCGGGGCACGTCTCTGAAGCTGCATGTTGAATAAAACTCACCTGCTGGATGGAAACTCAGATTTAGACAAGCATTTTAAAACCTTTTAAGCCCTTCAGCAATAATATTTAAAATAAAAACTGACATTTTAGTGGAACTATAAAAATGGAGGTAATATTATTTAATGCTGCAGCTTCGTCCCATAAAACATCAGTAAAACTTTTATCTTTGTGTCTCCATAAAGTCGGCGTTTGGTTCTGCTGATTCATTTTCAAGAGACGAAGCACAAACAGAAATCTGCTTTTTCTTAAAATATTTCAGAATCAAATCCATAAATAGGTGAGAGTCCACTGTTAAAATCCATGCAAATGAAGGCTTTTATTGTGAAAATAATTAAATTATCATAACTCCGACCTCAGTGAAGTCATTTTCCTGGGAGACGCTAACTGAGCTACATCATCTGCTAAGCTAACGCTCTGATCTCCTCCTCCTCCTCATCACTGCAGCTCTGGGTTCAGCGATGAAGGTTGTTCCCTGCTGACCCGTCTGACCTCAGCAGCTGGAGGTCACCAGACGGAGGAACGTCTCCTCTGCTCCATCAGATACCTGAAGCTTTCATTCTCCAGGTTTCCTCAGTCAGTGATGATCCTGAACAGAATCAAGTCAAACATGTTTCTGTCAGTCTGAACGTGTGAGCAGAGCGCCACCTGGAGGCCCGAGGCGGCGCCACGGGAGGCATCAGACCACAGAGCAAATGAAGGAAACAGGAAGTAGAGTCATGCTGATGGAGGAAGAGGAGAACAATGAAGATGACATGTTTCCTGGAAGCTTAGCTGAGCCTTAGCTTAGCGCTGCCGGCCTCAGAGGAATAATTATGTCCACATTAACTGGAATCAATCAGTTCTTCCTCCAGGCTGTTTTCATAAAAACTGATGACTTTAATTGATTGGGTGAATTGATCGGCGGGCGACCGCCTGGAAACGAATCCCTGAGTGTTTGTGTCAGAGCAGATCAGAAAATGATTAAATTATGGGATGCTTAAATGAAATGAGTGTCTTTCTAACAACCAGATGGCGAGTTAACCAAATACCGTCCATCTTGTAAAAACCATGACAAATTACAGGTCACAACAGACCACTAGATGGAGACATTTTCAACTTTCCACTCAGAGAACATCATGATGATAACTCAGTCTGGTTTCCTCCTGATGGTGCGATCGACCCGGTTCTACTGGAACCAGAACATCTGCTCCAGCTCCAGCTGCTGTGGTTCTCTTTCTCTCTGCTCTGACCCAAACCAAAATGTTCCCCTCCTGGCCTGTGGGGGCGCTGCACCAAGAACCACTGAAGGAAACGACACAAAAACCTCTGAAGACACTGAGAGCAACTTCCTTCTTCACCAGATGGAAACAAGACGGAGGCGTCAAATTTTAGTGTTGGAGGGTTAGACCAGGAGCCATTTCTGCTGCTAGCGCTAGGCTAGCACTCTAGCTTTGG
Source organism: Xiphophorus couchianus (assembly GCF_001444195.1). Lineage (NCBI taxonomy): Eukaryota > Metazoa > Chordata > Actinopteri > Cyprinodontiformes > Poeciliidae > Xiphophorus > Xiphophorus couchianus. The sequence continues at coordinate 37,056,944 of NC_040234.1, forward strand.
TTAGATTTACCCAGAATGCCCTGCGCTGTGTCCACTTTCTGCTTTTGGAGCGGTCTCTAGTCCGCTTGGAGTTTACATTCAAACTGAACCCAGACTGAGGTTTGGAGGACCAGAGGTCAAAGGTCGATTAGCATTCACGCCTCACCAACTGAACCGGACTTTGACTAGGCAGACAGACTGGAGTCAGATTGAAGCGGGCTGAACAGGACTGGAGGGAACGATGCAGCTGGATTCATTTGATGAGTTATGAATTCGATTTAATATGCAAGATATTCAGCAAAATGAATGAATGATGAACAGATGAAATGATGGATCATATTCAAAATACTTTATTGATCCCAACTAATAATATCTGCTGCTGTTTGTTCTGACCTTTCAGCCATTTCTGTCCTGAAATGAATTTTCTCTGCAGAAATCCTCCTTCAAATGTCTGTTTGATTTCCCAATATATTTTTTCTCAATTATTACTGCAGATTAATCAAATGATATCCGTCCTGGAAACAGATTTAACTTTCAGTTTCAGGGAAAGGGAAAAGCAGCTTTTAATTAAAAAGGTGGTTGGAGAGGCGGCAGGCCGATAGCATCTACTGACCTCAATCTGCGCCGCTCACCTCTGCAAATGAGTCTGGAGGCAGAAACTCACTTTGGGAGGAACGTCAGATTAATTCATTAAACCTGGACCCAACTTTTCCTCCCACTGATCCTCTGGACTGTTCACATTGCAGCCGGAGACGGAGCTGCTAACAGGAGCTGCTAACAGGAGCTACTAATAGGAACAGCTAATGAGAGATGCTAATAGGAGCAGCTAACAGTAGCGGCTAACAGGAGCAGCTATCAGGAGCTCCTTACCGGCTAAATAACCATCTTCCTGCTGTTATGTTTGGCAGTAATGTTTCCCCTCAGGCTCTCAGATCAATGTAAACTCGTCGTTTTTTCCTGTAGTTAATGAAGTCCTTCCTTCCTGTTCATCAGGACATCGGGCTGATCGGACCCGACAGGAACTGGAAGGGGATCGGCATCTCGCTGATGGTCATCATGGCCATCCTTTCCTGCATCGGCCTCTCCATAGTCCTGCTGTCTCAAGGTGAGTCGATGGCAGCAGCCGCTTCTCTCCTCCGCTGAACGCTCATTTCTCCTTCCTGCTCTCAGATGGGTCAGGTAAGCCGCTGGTCACGCCGCTGGCTCTGGATGACCTTTTCCAGAAGAGCTTCCAGATCCACAATCCGGAGGCAAAATGGATCAGCGGTAAGTTTTAATCAATCAGCCAATCGATCAGTCAGCCATGAAGGGGGAGCAGCAGATCAGACAACAGCAAAGATGTTTTCCAAAAATTATCATTTGAAACTTTAAATTTTCATCCATCCATCCATCCATCCATCTTCTTCCGCTTATCCGAGGTCGGGTCGCGGGGGTAGCAGCTTCAGAAGGGAGGCCCAGACTTCCCTCTCCCCGGCCACTTCTTCCAGCTCTTCCGGGGGAATCCCGAGGCGTTCCCAGGCCAGCCGAGAGACATCGTCTCTCCAGCGTGTCCTGGTTCTTCCCCGGGGCCTCCTCCCGGTGGGACGTGCCCGGAACACCTCACCAGGGAGGCGTCCAGGAGGCATCCTGACCAGATGCCCAAGCCACCTCAACTGGCTCCTCTCGATGTGAAGGAGCAGCGGCTCTACTCTGAGTCCCTCCCGGATGACTGAGCTTCTCACCCTATCTCTAAGGGAGAGCCCAGCCACCCTACGGAGAAAACCCATTTCGGCCGCTTGTATCCATGATCTCGTTCTTTCGGTCATGACCCAAAGCTCATGACCATAGATGAGGGTGGGAACGTAGATCGACCGGTAAATCGAGAGCTTCGCTTTTTGGCTCAGCTCTCTCTTCACCACGACGGACCGGTACAGCGCCCGCTTGACAGCAGACGCTGCGCCAATCCGCCTGTCGATCTCCCGCTCCCTTCTTCCCCCATTCGTGAACAAGATCCCGAGATACTTAAACTCCTCCACTTGGGGCAGGACACCCCCCCTGACCCGGAGAAGGCACTCTACCCTTTTCCGGCTCAAGACCCTGGCCTCGGATTTGGAGGCACTGATCCTCATCCCAGCCGCTTCACACTCGGCTGCGAACCGCTCCAGCGAGAGCTGCAGATCACGATCTGATGAAGCCAAAAGGACCACATCGTCTGCGAAAAGCAGAGATGAGATCCTAAGGCCACCAAATCGGATCCCCTCAACACCTTGGCTGGTCTAGAAATTCTGTCCATGAAAGTGATGAACAGAATCGGTGACAAAGGGCAGCCCTGGCGGAGTCCAACTCTCACCGGAAACGAGCCCGACTTACTGCCGGCAATGCGGACCAGACTCTGACACCGGTCATACAGGGACCTGACAGCCCGTATCAAAGGGCCCGGTACCCCATACTCCCGGAGAACCCCCCACAGGGCTCCCCGAGGGACACGGTCGAACGCCTTCTCCAAGTCCACAAAACACATGTAGACCGGTTGGGCAAACTCCCATGCACCATCCAGGACCCTGCTGAGGGTGTAGAGCTGGTCCAGTGTTCCACGACCAGGACGAAAACCACACTGCTCTTCCTGGATCCGAGGTTCGACTATCCGACGGACCCTCCTCTCCAGGACCCCTGAATAGACCTTGCCAGGGAGGCTTAAGAGTGTGACCCCTCTATAATTGGAGCACACCCTCCGGTCGCCCTTTTTGAACAGGGGGACCACCACCCCAGTCTGCCAATCCAGGGGAACTGCCCCCGATGTCCATGCAATATTGCAGAGTCGCGTCAACCAACACAACCCCACAACATCCAGAGCCTTAAGGAACTCCGGGCGGATCTCATCCACCCCCGGGGCCCTGCCACCGAGGAGCTTTTTAACCACCTCGGCGACCTCGCCCCCAGAGATTGGAGAGCCCAACCCAGAGTCCCCAGGCTCAGCTTCCTGAATGGAAGGCATGTTGGTGGGATTGAGGAGGTCTTCGAAGTACTCTGCCCACCGGCCCACAACGTCCCGAGTAGAGGTCAGCAGCACACCATCCCCACTATAAACAGTATAAACTTTAAATTTTCATTTATTAACAAATTAAAAGTTTAATGCTGGGCGTGCCGTGGTGGCGTAGCGGTTAGCACGACCCGTATTTGGAGGCCTTGAGTCCTCGATGCGGCCGTCGCGGGTTCGACTCCCGGACCCGACAACATTTGCCGCATGTCTTCCCCCCTTTCCTTCCCCGTTTCCTGTCAGCCTGCTGTCATATAAGGGACACTAGAGCCACAAAAAGACCCTGGAGGGGTAAAAAAAAAAAAAAAAGTTTAATGCAATTAATCGCTTTACTCTTATATTTTTACATCCTGAGGTCCAGAACCGGAACCTCTGCATTGTGTTTCCAGTACGGCCATAAATCTGACGCACAGCTACATCCACTAACAGCAGCGATGGAAGAGACTTCCCTGGCTTAATTTCTGCTTCTGAACGATCTGATTGGATACTGGGCAACACTATTGTCATGTTCAACTTGTTCTAAAAAGTGTTAGCCTATCAGCGAATCTATGCTAGCCTTAATTAGCATCTTAATATAAACATGCAGGAGCTAATGCTAATGTCAGCGTAAAGAATAGTAGCGTATGCTAATGTTAGCTTCCACAGTGCCAGCTAACAATAATGTTAGCTTCCACAGTAGCAGCTAACGCCCTGCCGCAGGGTTTCAGTCAGGGCCTTCAATAGACGTCATACCCAGGGGTGTAAATTAGCACCCCCCACTGGCCAGATGCGGGTAAAAGTCTGAAGTGGCGTAAATGGGCTCTTTGCACCTGCCGCGCTGACGTCACAACCGCATGCGCAAATGCTGCTCTCTTTTTTCCGCTTTGAGTTACCATGACAGCTAGAAAAGACAAAGTCTTATTTCAGACACAAATAAAACAATACTATGAACATTGCTGTCTTCCTAATATAATGGGCTTTTAAGTTTTCATGGATTTCCAAACGATCCTGAATTAAGAAGATGGTGGCTTGTAAATATTCGTCGCTACCAGTTAAAGCTAACGCAGCACAGCAAAGTTTACAGCCTTCACTTCACTCCGGATCAACTTCTTCAGCCTAAAGCAGAAGGTAAAGGAGCCTCCTGTGTTATTTCCATGGAATCACTTCTGTATTCAGCCTGAAAGAGTTTATGGGAACCAGAGAGCAGACCAGAACCAGACAGCCGAGCTACTGACCCGCCTGTACAAACTGCTGTAAACACCGTCCTGCTTCACAAGAAACATGCTAAACTAATAAAGCGAAATAACACGGAGACCTTAAGGAACACGGCCATATTTTTCTAAAAGCAACAACTCTGAACCTGAACAGTCAGCTGAACTAGAACTCCGACACCAGAGCTGCTCTACTGTTAAGCTATGGGCTTGTTGTTCCTCAGGCTGCAGAAGCAAAAAGCCTGAACCGTAAAATCCCCGTTACTTGGTCTCTGACACTAACGACAATAAACCACCTAATATACTTGAACACAAGGTAAAAACATTGTCCGTTAGAATGGATGAAAAATGTTTAGATACTTAGATAGCACATTTTTACAAGAAAATGTCAGAGAATATTTCCTACTAGCATAAGCTAAAGCTAATGTTAGCCAGTTTAAAGAAAGTAAAACTCACCTTCGTATCTGTGTATAACGAGGCGAACATCTTAAAACTTTTCTCCAGCTTATTGTCGGGGCTTCGGATCGATGTTCATCATTAACTGTTACCTTGGACAAGCCCTGCAAATACTGAGTGTAAAGAGACTTTTGCAATAGATCAGAAACGATTGAGCCGCTTTTCTCCGAACGCGGAAGCTGAGGAGCAAAGAGCCCATTGGAGCAACTCACCGCAACTGTGGCGGGTTGACAAGCTGAATAGAATAAAAACTGATCAGTTTTAGTTTCTGTCCAGGTGAAGACTGACCGTCTGGACTACAGACTGATACATATACTGTGTGTGGGACGGCCCTAGGCAGTCATAATTTAACAAAAAAATATATTAAATATAATTTTTTATCGACCGCGAAAGCCCATTGGTTGATTTTATTGACCTTGGCCCGCCCCTCCCCTCCGAGGTTATAAATAGCGCCATTTCAGCTAACGGTTAGCTGCTAGCCGGAGTCCGAGAAAAGTGAGAGGTTGAGAGACGGGGCGGGTCAGAAAAACTGCAACATTCAGAGATACGCGTCAAACTATCCGATATGTTAATTACTACACACACATTACTATGTTAATTACCGCTGGAGCAGAGAATTAATTATTATTCAGGGGATTTATTATTGTCAGAGGAGGAGGATGAGAGAGACGTGACCAGGGACAGATTGAGGAAGAGTTCAGATTAGCTGCTGCTGCCCGGTAAGAAGGCGAGAAAATGTTCCTCATGAAGAGGGAGTGTTTCATGCAGGTGTGTGTGTGTGTGGGGGGTGAGAGAGAGTCCGGGAGGGGGAAGCTAACACTAAGCTAGCAGGAAGTCACAACAACACTGGGATGACACAGGAATGATGACGGCGCGTGGAATTTCACAGATGTTTTTAGTAATAAGAAAAATTGTGAATTTTAATAGAAAACGTAATAAGTAAGGGAAAATAAATACAAGACTTAGAAAACATCTATTGATACCATTTTAAAATGTTTAAAAAATGACTAGACACATCTTAACTAAATACTATCTGGGGCAGTTGTAGCCAAAATGGAAATGTTGGCTGTTAGTAATTACTGCACTACATCTCTGTTAAGGTGTCCTAATAATATATGTTAATTTATATTATATTATAATAATATTATGTTAAATTATTCTGTATAAGTACATACAGAATAATATGTATGTACATATTATTATTTACTGACAAGAAGTATAGCAAACGTCTTGTCAGTAAATCAGTTTTCATAGAGTTAATACTAAATCATATGTTTTATATAATTTGCTTGTTCTGTGAACAATGTAAATTGTTCACATTTAAATTGTTCACATTTTAAATGTGAACAATAAAAATAAATAACTGTTCAGTAAAGTTTGTATGAGAATGTAACAGAAAAGAATCACTCACCCATTACTGTTAGCCACTCGTAGCGCTCATAGTCTTTAAAAGGCCTCACAAAGTTCTTACTGGTCTGTTAGTGAATCCAGGCTTGGTGTGGCTTTTCCATTTTTAGTTATTTATTTTTTAAAGGTGAAAGAGCGTCGTTAAAAAGGCGATTTTGATAAGTCAGCAACTAGTAAACCGGAGCTGAAGCAGAGCCATTTTGTAAACACCAGGTTCACAACAGCGATGGGAAAGCAGGAAGCTCTCAGCCGGGCCTGCGGGGCGGACCGTCACTGGATGTCAGCTCTGATTGGCTGATTAGTCTGTCAGTCATGCCATTGTAGAATCAAAATTAAATTATAGATATAATTAAAGATGATTGAAACATTTTACACTTTTTCTTTTCGATTTTATAGGGGTAGCAGAGAAGGCCCTGACAGCCCACCACTGAGTAGCAGCTAATGCTAATGTTAGCATCCACAGTAGCAGCTAATGCTAATGTTAGCGTCCACAGTTCACATTTCTGAAGGATTTGAAGCTGAAATCTTAAAGATAAACACAGTCTGGATGTTTTAAAAAATCTTTATTGAGACAGAATACGGCGCAATAAAATACTTTTAATCTGAAATTTTTATGAAATAATAATTTTGAACAGAACCAGCAGAAACCCAACAACAGAATAAAAACCAATAAGCAATTAAGCAGTTGATTTTGATGGACTCGGTGCAGCGCTGAGGTTCAGCTCCGACATGACAGAAAATAATATTTAATTACTGTTTTTAAATAAACGTTTAGTGTTTCTGTCGCTGCAGCGCGGGAAGTCGTCTACCGCAGCTGGAACGGAGACGTTTTCAAACTCAACGTCGACAGCAACGAGACCGAGCTGCTGCTGAAAAACTCAACGTTTGTGAGTCAAACTAACAGATTCAGATAAAATAACAACAGTAAGCTCTTATTGTGGAGGGCTGGTGGCTCTAACCCTGCTGTTAAACTTCCTGTCTTCCACCAATCAGCTCTTTCCAGTAAACAATTAATTTGCTGTTTTATTTCTGGCTGAATTTTTTATGTACAGCAGAAAATATTTAATTTCTTTTTCTGTACAGGCAACGTTTAAGGCTACTAAGTTTGCAGTTTCTCCAGACAAGAAGTTTGTTCTGCTGGGATACAACGTTCAGCCGGTGAGTCTCAGGTCTGGTTCTGGTCCAAACACCGGACCAGTTAAAGTTCAGACATGTTATAACAACATCATAAGTTATTCCTAATCAGATATTAAAACTTTAAATCAGATAGTAAAACTTTTCCTGTTTCAGTAACTAAATAGAATAATTTGTTATGCTATTTATCACTAAACCTTTTAAATGATCTGAGGAAGACCAGACGATGATGTCACGGCTCTTCACGTCCCTGATTGGTTCCTTCATATCATGTGACTAAACCCTACATCTGGCTTCTAAGAATCAGGAAAAAAATGATTTAGTGTTTAATTTGCAGGAACTCAACAGTGTCCCTTTGGAAGGTCAAAGGTCAGGTAATCAGTGAATCTGAGGTCATGATTGAAAGTTTGGATGGAGCCGTTTGGGAACAATAACCAATAATCATCCTCCCCCCTCAGAATGCGGCTGATTAACGTCTCGTTTTAACATTTAACCTCCAGGGGGAGTAAAAGATGGCCGCCGGGTTCTGCTCCATTAGAAGTGATCCGATGTTCTGTAAGTCTCAGAACACGGCTGATTAACGTTGCCCTGGTAGAGACTGAACGGGAACAATCGAGGGAAAATGTCTGAATTCAGAGAAAGCAGATTTAACTTTCCTTCAGGAGAAATGAGAGGAAACATTCTGCTACTATAGTTTATAGTTCAGAAATAAACTGTTTGTTACTAAAATCACAATAATCTAACAAAACAACAGCTGCTGGTTTATTCTGGTTATTTAGAATATTTCTAGTTTGGGCTCGTCTGCATTAGCGGGCCTCCTCTGGGCATTTTGGCAAATTATTATTATTATTCATGTTTTTAAATTTTATTCAATTAATGACACATGCTAAATCATTTAATTGGTTATCTATTTAGACTTGGCACTCTTCGCTCTCCGTACTCTTCATTATGTTTAACATAAAAAATGAGAAACAGGCCTGTGACCAGGGAGAAGCAGCAGTCATCAGGCTGTTTCCATCCTGCAGGATTAAAGTATCTAGCAGTATGCTTGCTATGGCAACAGATCCATAGCATTAGCTAACAGTTAGCATTAGCTAACAGTTAGCATTAGCCCATCGCTGGGTCTCCTCAGGCTCATACCCAGTTACCTGGATACTCCACACTGTGCAGTTCCTGCTGATTTTGGCCAGAGAGTCAGGATGATGAAACGTTTCGGTCGTGTCGGCCTTCGATCCAACTGGAAAAACTTAATTTCTGAAATTATTGTATTAGAGAGATTGAGATATTGTCTGAATAGGAAAGTTTTTGCTCTTAAAAAATAGGAGCGTGTTCTTGAGTTCTCAAAATGAAAAGGCCAGTAATGCGAACCTGAATGATTTATATCTTTAAGTTTATATATAAGTGGGTTACTTTTTTCAAATTGCTGTTAATTATTTACATGCCTCCTGTTTTTGTTTTAGTTTTCTATATCTGTTCTGTATACGTTCTGTCCTGTTGTAGTTTTTTTTTCTGTCTAAATTTTCAAAACTATCTAACAAATATAAAATTAAAAAAAACATAAATATATAAATTATGCAGAGGTCAGCACTGATGGGATATTATAAGAAAACCTAGAAGTTAAAACAAAACCTCCCGACTGTCATGAAGCATACATCATCACCAATTACTGCACACATCTGCAGCTGTTTATGACGAGACATAATAAGATGATTACATTCTGACTCCTCATAATTCCCATTAAACGTATTTTGGATCAGAAATAAATCAGCAAATTTATCTGCAGACATGGAGACGGGTTGATGATGTTGTGTTTGGGTTCCAGGTCTACAAGCATTCCTTCCTGGCGTCCTTCCTGATCTACGACCTGTCCACCAGGTGAGCCGCTGCCTCTCATCTCATGTCAGGCACTGCAGCCGCTCTGGATGCTTCATGCGGTGCGTTCACTGTCCAGGGAAGTGTGGGAGCTCAACCCACCGGAGGTGTCAGACTCCGTCCTGCAGTTCGCCTCGTGGGGCGTTCAGGGCCAGCAGCTGGTGAGACATTCAGGACCGTCTTACACTTTTTATGTTTTAATAACAAAAATATTTTTTCTGTCAGATGCATGCTGAGTGTAAACATGAGAAATAATATAACCTTTTGATTTTAGCAAATGGCTGCAATAACCCTCGTTTTTCGTGGGGATTGCGTTCCGAAAAGAACCAGTGATAGGCGAAATCCGTGAAGTAGTTACCTTTATTTTTTACAATTATTATAAAGCATAATTAAATACTCTGCATTGAAACCAAAGAACAAAACCTGTTTTCAGGTCCCAGCATGTTTTTAACAAATAGAACAATTTCTTTCAAATAACTACGGTAAAATAATCATTTTAATCATCAATACAAAGTACAGTAGGACAAATTGTGACTGGCGTATTTCTCTGTTCCTCTGACTGTGACGCTGCGGCCTCACTCCGCTCTCTACTGGCTTTTTCTTCTGAAGCCTGAGCGGCAGGTGAGTTTTTTCAAGAGAAGAACATAGTTATCGGTAGTTGTTGTTGCTCTTTTTTATTCTTTTTATTTATTCAAAAATATTTGCCAAAATTTGCCAAGCTGTATTACGTATATTTAAATACCGTAACGTTATTGGCACGTTACGGTATATAGAGAAGAAGCGCGGAGACTGTTTAGCCAATCAGGACGCAGAACACAATGCACTGTGAAAGAAAACTGCACAAACAAATTCATGAAGCAGCGAGACCGTGAAAGGTGAACCGCCTTATAGCGAGGGCTCACTGTATATCCACCTTATTCCGAGCCCCCATGAGGCTTTGCGTGATTTATGGGCGCGACTTCCGCCTCTAACCGGAACTGCCATTTGTTTACATGTTAGCAACTCACTAACATGTAAAGCAGGGGTGTCAAGCTCAAATCCAGAGTGGGCCAAAATTTTAAATTGAACAAAGCCGCGGGCCAAGGTTGAACAAATGAATCTTTTAATATGGACCCAAACAAGTTTTGATTTAACAATAAATATTGAACAAGCAAGGCTTATATAACTTAAAAGTGCAGGTGTGCAAAATTGAGTTGCTAATAATAATAATAAAACATATAAATGGAATATTAAATAAAATTTAAATAAAAATTGAAAGCCTCCTTTCTGAGGTAAATGTCAAAATTAGCTTCGTGCACAGACTAATAAATTTGAAAATAAAATAACAACTATGAATAAATCATTAAATAAACTATGAATAAACCATTCAGGCCTTGGAGTAACAAGAAAAGGTGCATAGAAAACGTATTTATTGCTCATTTTGCGACACACTGATCTACTCTGATGCAGCCAAGCCAGATACCTGGCATCTTTTCTTGGATGCCAGTTCATCAATGTTGGGGCTCAGAGTTTGAGCTGAGGAAACCTTCATTATCGAACAAAGGTGTTCGTCAGTCAGACGTCTCCTGTGAGACGTTTTGGTCATCTTCACTGAGGAGAAAAGTTGCTCACATACATATGTAAACAGATATTCTGTCTCCCACCTGTCCAGAAAAGTTCTATTTTCTGTCTTTCTTTTTGCCATTTTTTGGTAGGGTAACACAGTGACAGCTGTAGTTTGAGGTCACAGTGTGGTTTGGGGGAGAGGCCCGGGGATGCGGGGTGCGCCGGGGCTTTCACCCAAGGAGTGCGCAAGAAGACGGATCACCACCTTCCTAATACATCCATGTCCGCTACCATAAGTGCTACTGACACAGAGGAGGAGGCGTGTCTGCCTCTGTCCTGATTGACGCGCCAAAAAACAGCAGAGCATTATGGGATTTGTAGTATAAGCGGTGAGTGCGGCGTCACAGCGTTGCCACTGTATAATACCGGCGGGCCGGCTCTAATATTAATTTGAAATTGCCTCGCGGGCCAAATATAATTACACTGCGGGCCAAATTTGGCCCGCGGGCCAGAGTTTGACACCTATGCTCTAAACCAGGGGTCTCAAACTCCAGTCCTGGAGGGCCGCAGTCCTGCAACTTTAAGATGAGCCTCTGCTGCCCCACCTGAACAGAATAATTAGGTCATTAAGCCGTTTCATTCCAGTGTTTTGTACCTGTGGCACATCTAAAAACTGCAGGACTGCGGCCCTCGAGGTGTGGAGTTTGAGACCCCTGATCTAAACTGAAGCCTCTCAGGTTGTTGAGCAGCAACAGTTGCTCCTCTGAGGTATTTGCCGATGCCTTTCTGCCCTGGCATTGTGCTAACTCACCTGTAGACGCCACAGCAGCAGTGGACACGTGTCCGCTAACAGTGGAGCTAATTTATGTTTAGCATTTTTGCTAACTTTGAAAACGCTTAGCGATCTTAGTTTCCTCTCAATACATTTTTCTGGATAAATTCTAAATCTCTAAATTACCTGGCTGTTTTTAAACTTTCAGATGAATAAAGTTCAATATTTGTTTTGAAGTTTTGCTTATTAACTGTTTAAAATCCTTCAGGACGTTTCTACTCATGCTCTTATTTTGAAGTGGGTGTAGTCTGATTACACAGAAGCTTTGTTTCCTTATGTTCTTATGATGCGGCGCAGCAAATGACGTATATTCTGAACCCAGAATGCATTGCTGTAGTTCTGTTGTGAACATTGTAAAATGTCCTGATATTCTGTGGTTTCTAACTGTCGTTGTTGTCGGTCAGGCTAAATCTGCGACAGTTAGCAAAAGTCAACAACTAGAATCTGAAGCAGGAGTGGAAAGACTCACTTCCTGAAACACAAACCAACCAACTACGGTAGTTGGTTTGTGGTTTTTAGTTGGTTTGTGGTTGGTTGGTAGTTGGTTGGTCGTTAGTTGGTTTGTGGTTTTTAATTGGTTTGTGGTTGGTAGTTGGTACTTGGTTTGTAGTTGGTTGGTGGTTGGTCACTAGTTGGTTTGTGGTTGGTTGGTAGTTGGTTTGTGGTTTTTAGTTGGTTTGTGGGTGGTAGTTGGTACTTGGTTTGTAGTTGGTTGGTGGTCGCTAGTTGGTTTGTGGGTGGTAGTTGGTTTGTGGTTTTTAGTTGGTTTGTAGTTGGTTGGTGGTTGGTACTTGGTTTGTAGTTGGTTGGTGGTTGGTCACTAGTTGGTTTGTGGTTTTTAGTTGGTTTGTAGTTGGTTGGTGGTTGCTAGTTGGTTGGTGGGTGGTAGTTGGTTTGTGGTTTTTAGTTGGTTTGTAGTTGGTTGGTGGTTGGTACTTGGTTTGTAGTTGGTTGGTGGTTGGTCACTAGTTGGTTTGTAGTTGGTTGGTGGTTGGTCACTAGTTGGTTTGTGGTTTTTAGTTGGTTTGTAGTTGGTTGGTGGTTGGTCACTAGTTGGTTTGTGGTTTTTAGTTGGTTGGTAGTTGGTTGTTCAGTCTGTGGTTCAACTTGTTTGTTGCTCAGACTGGAAACATTTCCTGTAGGTGTTTTGTTTTGGAAAACATCATGTCCTGTTTATCGCTGAGTGTCTCTGGTCACATGCTGGCTGTTTGTCCCAGTCGCCCGCCCCCCCTTGTTTGTTTCCACGGCGACACACAGAGGGGGCTGGGGGGGTTCTGTGAAAATGTCCAGGCAGGAATGCGCTCTGGTGGATCGGATGTCTGTCTGAAGGCTCATATAAAGGCCGGTCGGCCGGCCCCCGGACCAGAATAGACCCGGAGCGCCGCAGCAGCAACACAGCGTCTCGTCTGAATGAACGGCCAGAGTTTGACACCTATGATGTAAAGGCTATGAAATATGTGGGACTTACATGTGGCAATATTGTTTTACCGCTATCTACAGCTAATGCGGGGAGGGATGGCGACTTGAAGAAATGGCCGCAAATAACCCGCACTAGCATAGTTAGCTCCTTCACTGACTCAGTTGCTTCGGATGCAGATGCGGGTTTTCTTCCCATGGTTTTCTGTCCACACATTGAAATGATCACATAAAGCATTTTGGGTTCTATGTTCAGGTTTAGAACTTTTAGCCAAGTTCTTTTTGTTTCCTTATCTGTCGGTGGACGATGAAAACTACCGCTTTTGTTCTGGGAGCCTTTAAAGACTCACCTGTTACTGCCACTAATTAAACTTGGTCTGATTATTAAAGTACAGCCACGAACAGCACAACGGTCACTGAGCTCCGAAAGGGCAGACACTTTCCAGTGGCAACTTGCTCTCTATAACAGGTTAATGTGTGATTCGGTTCGGTTCTGGTCCAGTGGGGAGATTCTCTGTATTACAGTCTGGAGCGCAGCAGCTGCGGTCATTTCTCCGCTGATTTGCAGCGACACTCGGCAACAGAGAACCTCGAGGTTCTGGTTGTGATGGACTAAACAAACCCAGATATTTTATTTTGTCTTATAAAAATATTCCTGGCATAATGATAAAGACTCAGATCATGAACTTTATCATTTTTTAAATACAAGCGAAACATAAAATTCAGATCACACCAAGCTAATATTATGTAGTTCTGGTGTTTTACACTGTCTGCGCAGAACAGCAGCTCAGATCTCTGACCAGCTTCTCTGCTTTTCTTTTCTTTATTACTGTAAGTTCTTCAGAGAAACGAGCTGCTAGCAGCGCTGCTAATTCACGGTCATTCCGTAACAAAACGTAATGATCGTGTTCCTGTGGCTCCCCGTCACAATTACGATCCTCTGTACTGAGCAGCTCTCTGATAGCAGACGGTGTATCCGTGAACAAGTTCAACTAAATATTGTATTATAACCGAAAAGAGAGATGTAACTTCTATCATGAATATAGATTAGCAAAAAACCCTACAAATTACAATGAAATACTGCTACATCCGGAATGCGCCGGAAGTAAGACCCATAATGGTTTCCCCAGTAAGCCTCCCAGGAATAAGGTGGACAGTATAGCAGTCCCTCAGACCAAAGAAAACACGGAGAGCAGTACATTCACATTTACTTCGTTCGTAACCACGTTTGCTGAAGTGCATCCAAAAAAGCGTGAAAACTAAAAGAAAATCAAAATACATTTGCTTAAGTGCTTTTGTTTGACACAAAACACGAATACATTACATAAAAACGCCAACTCCACGAACCAATACAGCTCTAAACATGTGCCTCGCTCCGCTGTCCCAGGGCTACGAAGCTTATGGCGGTAAAGTCCGTGTTGTGCTGCCTTAGCCGTTAGCCGTTAGCCGGTTCTGAAGAATGTGCGCTGCAGTTCAGTCACAAAGATGAAGAAAATCCTCCTTTTCCTCTTGTGGGATATTTCAGCCCAAAGTGCTGACTGACAGGAGACTAGCAACACTTGCTCTTATCTTTCGGTTAAAACATAATGACTGGTCTGTTTTTCTTTAAAACCAAATCTGAATCTCTTCATTGTCTGATGCAATAATCTGTTTATTCCGATATTAATTCCAGTTATAAATAATATAAAAAGTGGAAAATCAAACAGGGACATTAATGAAAATAAAGACTTTCTTTATACATGATGAATGAAAATATATTTAATCCCATTAACAAATGGAAGCATATTGGCTGCTTCTGATGAATATTCAGACATTTTTTTATGTTTTTTGCTCATTTTTATGTTGTTTGTCTTATTTTGTCTGTTTTCAAAAATCTGTATTTTTCATTATTTTCCAGAGCGAGCAGCAGAGCAATCAGAGGAGCAGATAATAAAAACAATTAGCAGAAAGCAGCATAAATCAATGTCTGATCCAGTTGCTGTTTGGTTTCATTCAGCTGTTTATGGCTCATATTTAGTCTGAGCTTCAGAAAACGATTCAGACGTGAGAGCAAAGGAAACGTCATTTCTCCAAAGTCAGAGTGATTCTGTAATCAGTCTGCTGGTCTCACACAGAAAATTAAACTTTTATAATTAGTTTAAAATCTTTAAAAACTGTTTAAAAAGTTTCAGCAGAAATGTAAACAGCTTTTATCACTTTAACCTGCCTGCAAGAAGATGATAATGATGGTGTCTCATAGCAACAGGTACGAGAGGCTGAAACCTCTCTGATCACCTTTAACCTTTGACCTTTACCAGAGGCTGTCTGCAGCATTAATCCTCCAAGTTTCTGAAACCACAGAAACTTTAAGACACAAAAAAGTCTGATAGTCACTGCAGCCGCTGGAAGCCATGTTGGACGCTGGTCAGTCGGTGTCTTCCTGTCTGATCAGCTGATAGATATATGGCTGGTAGATATGTTATTGTCTCTGCTTCTCCAGCTCTACGTCTTTGAAAACAACATCTACTACCAGGCCAACAGCCGGAGTTTCTCCTGGAGGCTGACCTCGTCCGGACAGGAAGCTGCCATTTTCAACGGCATCGCAGACTGGCTTTACGAGGGTAGGGCAGCTGATTGGCTGAGACTACAGCCGACCCGGCTCACCTGATTGGCTGAACCATTAGCAGCAGAAATAGGGAAGCTAGTAGCACCAGAACTGTTTCTATTAATGCATATTAAGGTAAATGTGTTGTTATTAAAGTTATGAACATTTTTACAGGAGGGATTCCAGTCATTATTGTAACTCCAGAAAAAGCTGAGATTCACTGAAATCAGCTACCTGAGCTTCTACGGAGGGCTGAAGCTGACAAATTTAGAAGATACTGTAGAAATATATAAATATTTTTAAATGAGTTCCCGACAGAAAATGTAACAAATATCACTTAAAAATCAATTAAAAAAAAGTTAGAAAGATTGTCTTTATTGCATTAAATCAAAATTTATACAAAGATGTCTGTCTCAATTTATTTATGTTGATCTTTAATTTTAAATCAGATTAAATTCCTTTTTTTCCCATCAATTTCCATAAAATTATTTATCTGCTTTTAATTTAAGTTTTCTAGGTTATGCTACGCTAGGCTAGGCTATACTAAGTTATGCTATACTACACTAGGTTATGGTACTCTAGGCCATGTTATGCTATGCTAACTCTGCCTTGCGTGTCCAGAGGAGGTGCTGGACTCCCCGGTGGCCCACTGGTGGTCCCCTGATGGCTCCAAGCTGGCCTACCTCACCATCGACGACTCGCTGGTGCCCAGCATGATGCTACCTCGCTTCACCGGCTCGCTCTACCCACGAGGGACGGAATACCCCTACCCCAAGGTTGGCTCAGACCCTGCTGATGTGTTAGCTTACATCAGGCTGCAGCAACATTTAACGTCCTAGAAACTAGTCCAGGAAGAAGATCTGCAGATCTCCAGAAGTATCCTGGAATCCTGGAAGTTTGGTTGAGATCTGACTTTCTGAGGCGTTTCATCAGAGCAGTGTGTTTATTTCAGCCTGTCTGCCTGATCCTCAGATCAGAGAAAACGGTCAGAGCAGCTCTCAGGTAGTTATCAGTTTAATGGCCCCTTCTGCCTTCTACCACTAAAACTGCTTCATTAACATAGTTAGCATCAGCTTTACCTCCAGAAGAGCAGAAGCTAGCAGGCTGAGCGGCTCTCCACTGGTAAATAAAAATATATATTTACAAAGCAGATTCTAATGTTTTTGATAAACAAGCATTTCCTCAGAACCCTAGGGCAGAAATAAACTCCCATCTTCCCCAGACGGCCGTGGAAACCCTGCTCCTACCTTTACTATCATCTCATTAAGTCCTCTGCTGCTAATGCTAATCCTGTTTTTGTTTCCTGCAGATGGGGCAGATCAATCCCAGCGTCAGCCTCCATGTCGTCTCTTTAGACAGCAGCTCTGCCTCCATCCAGATCAGGCCTCCTGACAGCCTGGAGAACAGGTCTGACCTTTAACCCCTGCTCCAGACACACAGGACCACTCTAACTCCTACTGGGCTAGCTGCATTAGCATTAGCTTTGGAGAGGCTGCTGACTAGCTTTCTGAGGCTGGTCACATACTGGATCACACAGCATGGATAGGCTAGCGTTAGTTTTGAATAGCATTAACATTGGATAGATGAGTGTGTTAGCATGGATAGGCTAACACCTAGCATACCAATACTGGCCATCTTCTGGGTTGTATACGTACTCTACTGTCTACTAGCACAGATAGGCTAGCTTTAGCTCTAGCTAGCCTAGCCAAGGTTATTAGCCTTGGCTAGGCTAGCGTCAGCATTAGATAGGCTAACAGCTGGCATTCTCAGGCTACCTGAGACTTGTACTTTATATTATCTGTAGCATCATACATCAGTGATGTTGACATGAAACGTGCTTCATCACGGAGCTGAAGTTAGCTTCTGATTGAGTGATTCTAGATAATGTTTCACAACTTTTAGCATCTTTCATTAGCTCTAGTTTGCAAACTTCCATAGACATGAATACGCAGACGCCTTATGGAGCAGGTCGGCCCGTTGCTGCGATACGTCACAGCGTCCGCCATATTGAATGTGGCCTATGTGACGCTAAGCTAATACAAGTAACCGGACCGAACTTCATAAAGTGCGGTTCTACTAAGTATTTTAAGTTAATTCCTGTCATTGACACATTTTCTGACACACACTAATATAAATATATGACTAAAGTCAGAGTTTCTAACTTTTCATATGATTATTTAATTGTTTTGGGGGATTTCTGAATAAAGAGCACAATGTTTTAATTTGCTAGAAATGATTCTGATAGTTTTTATATTGACATTGATGAACAAACACACTTTTACAGTGTTTTATTAAAGTATTTACATGATTCCATAATTTAATGTACATTCAACATTTCAAGACAAGAAAAAAAATAATTTTCTTGTATTTATTTTTTTAGATATTTATAAACATTGTCAAACATATTTTTCTTTTTTCCAGAAAAAAATATTTATTACAATGTAATATATCAACTCTGCTACAGACAGCAGAGTGAAAGAAATTCTAACAGAGTAAATTATTTTTATTTCATTACATAAGCTGTATCCTGTCCCGTCCTTCCAAGCGGCGCTGGTGCTCAGAGGGGATCCCCTCCCCAAAGCTCCTTCCCTCCTGCCTCACCCGGAGGGCCAGGCTGCCGCCACCGCTGGGTCCTCTGTCTGTGGAGCGCCGGCTCCTTTGTCCACGGAGGCGCGGGCGATTCTTCTTTGTGGCTGTGTCCTTGGCGCTCCACCTGCAGCTCCGGATGTTTCTCTTCTTGGTGCCGCCATTCGGATCACAGCCTCGGGGGGCGTCTGCCTGCGCCTGCTTACCAGCCAGTTTCTGGAGGTCTATATGGCGTCTTTGATGGTGGCGAGGGTGAGCCACATCTCCGTGAAGTCCTTTTTCGCCATTTTCCGGTGGCTCACCCCGTACAGCAGTGGTCCCCAGCCTTTTTATTACTGCCGACCGGTCAAGACTTGGCAGTTTTGCTGCGGCCCGGTGGGGGGTGTCAGATATTGCTTCTGCATGTTGGTGTTCCTGCTAAAGCCTTTTTATTTTGTCTCGATTTTCCATTTACGACAATCTTACAACATCCTGTAGTGTGTGGTGTGTTACGTGGAAGGGGAACTAATACACTTCCTCTTCCATGAAAGAGGAAGAATACGCCCGATCTAAAATCGTTCGTATTCAACATTGTCTTGGCCTGATTATCGCAGCCTGTGGGGTTTTTACTGGCTGGGAGCGAAACGCAGCCTGTTGAATGTGACAGGTAGCCAATCAGAAAGCGCAGTGGCGTAAAAATGGAGGGAATCCCAGACAGTTGTCATGGCAACCGAGAGTCCGGTGGACATCAGAGGTGATATGTGGAAATATTTATTACTATGTGTAAAGGTTATTTTTATATGTGTAGTTATGTTTATTCAGTTAAAAATGTTAACTACAAAAAAACATAACTCACTTCCAAATCATAGAGCAGCAAATAGAGCGGCTGCTCCGCCATCTTTTATCAAACTTCTTTTCTTTTTTATCGCTTAAAATGAGCCACAAACTATCACTGCTGCTTCTACATCATCATCCTGTTTGATTATTCTGGTCTGTTGGGGTTTTACTGGATTTTCTTCTGGAATCGGTTCTGTGGTGTGTTGCTGCTGGACTCAAGAACCGACCGAACCTGTTGGACTTTTATCGGCTCTGTGGTCACAGAGGTTTGGAAAATCGGCCCACAATCCTTAAATGGTGTGAACCAGACCTAAAACTCACAAGCTCCTCTCCTCTCGTCTCTCCACTGCCCTAACGCTCTCTGACTCTGGTCGCTATGGTAACGTTTACATATCCCTTCAAAATAAGATACAGATGCGCCACAAAAACGAACATTTTACTTTGGTGAAAACTTGAACTCAGGATAACGACTAATGGAGCCCTGAGCTTGTTTCTCTGCAACCAGACGGTCCATCTGGGAGAGACGAGAGACAATGAGACCGGAAGTGTTGCTGATGCTCCGGGTTCTTGGTCTCTAGTGGAGAAGCAGCTTGAAGCTTCATTGCCTCATTAACATCCGGTCACCATATCATGCAGAGCTTGGACTGTGGGAATCACCTGCTGGGATAAATCCCTCCTCCTGTCTCTTCTCTGGGCCTTTTCCCTTCACAAAGAAACTTTACAAACAATCTGATCCGTTTCTGACTCATTTTGCTGCTTGTGGCTCCATGTTGGCGGCAAGACGGAACCGAGAGAGTCCGGTTAAAGGATTTTCAAAATAAAAGATCCTCCAGACTCAAATAATTCATAAAACGGAAATATTTAATTATTTCTTGCGCGGCCCGGTACCAATTGGTCCACGGACCGGCACCGGGCCGCGACCCGGGGGTTGGGGACCACGGCCGTACAGCACTAGCTTTGCATCGAGGACCTCCCTTACCTGTGGCCTTCGCCTACAGGTCCACAGCAGCGCTGCACTCCCACAGCAGGAGCCTCGCTGACTCTGGCGCGCCACAAACGGGTCGGGGGCAGATGGACGTCGCCGACATGCCGCGGGAGCATAACGGCTCTGACCGGGAGGATCCCATGAGAAACCATCCATGACATCCTGGAGTCTGTTTGGAAGGACGGGACGGCTCACGTTGCGCCAAACTGCGGTGGCGTCTCCATACAGGAGGCCGCGCACTGGAGTCACTGGTTCCTAGTCCTGAACAACAGAAATAATAAAACGATGGGTAGTTAAAATCTTGCTCTCCTGTCTTTCCAGTTTAAAATGTTCTAAAAATTCCTGTATAAAAGCATATGCCGGTGTACATATGCTGTATTAATACACTAATACTTCAGATTGAGATATTTAAAAATACACAAAAAGTGAAAGAATAAAACATTTATTTATTATACTGGGAACACTGGCCACAGGCAGGGCTTCAGTCTGCTGGTCCTGAGACGTCCTGCTACTCAGGCTAAAGCCCAGGATAAAAGAGAAATTATCCAAAAGTCTAATAGAAAATACATCTATTTTTCCTTCACATTCAGAAAAAAGACATTTTCATCATGTTGGGCTCTGACTCGTAGCATCTTTATAGCTAAAGATGGCGGCGTTGTGAAGCTGAGCTGTGAAACAGAAGAACAGCAGCTCCAGCTCTGACCCTGACTGACCTTTCCTCTCTAAATCCCCTGGTCTTTAATGCACTTCCTCTCTAACAGCGGTTTCTCATCAGCTCTCTCATTAAAACAAGATGAAAACGTTAGCTACGCTAACAATCAGTGGTTACTTCGGGCCAATTTAGCTACATAGGAAATATTTCTCGGTTGTTTAGAAGCTAGTTTCTGGCTGCAAAGTGAAGTAATTCTGCTCTTTCATCCTTACCTGTGAAAGGTAAAGCCAATGAATTCAGTTTGTTTTGTAAAACGGTTGAAACAAGTCCACACAGGACAGGACTTGGAGCTCCGATCGCTCTGCTGCCACACACAACATGGCGGCCACGTAACGTAGGACTCTGCACTCAATGAGGCGTCTACATATCATGTCTATGACAAACTTCAAACATGAACTAGATTATTCTAGATATTAAAAACATAGTTTGTGATTTACATCCTGATCAGTGAAGGTCCAGATTACTAACATGTAGTCTGATGTGTCCAGAGCCGAGTGTCTCTGTCTACAAACCGAACAACCTGGGATCCAGTCTGCTTTTGTTTGCATCTCTGTGCAGCGATTTCTACGTCACCATGGTGAAATGGGTGACCAGGCAGAACCTGAGCGTCCATTGGGTCAATCGAGCTCAAAACATGTCGATTCTTTCTCTGTGTGAAGCGTCGTCAGGCGCCTGCGTGACGGTAGGAAGCCTAACGCTCATCAGTCACCCAGGAAGGACAAACATGGAGCTCCAGTGACCCAACTTCTTCTCCTTTACCCAGAAACACTTGATGACATCAGAGGCGTGGCTGGACCGGCAGGTCAGGGTTCTGGATGGTTCTTCTCCTCTTAGCCGGGTTTTAATGCTGCATTTTGATGAATCAGCAGCTGGATGTGGATCTTTCCTGTTCCTGAACAGATTCTTCCTTCAGAAAGGATCCAGTATGAACATTATCTGGATCACCAAACTGGTTTCAGTACTGAACCAGAACCAGAACATTCTGAACACCAGTAAAACCAGCCCTCAATGGTGGACAGCGCAAACAAAAAGCTAGCTGTGCTAGCCCTAAAGTGCTACCTATAAACAGTAGTTAGTGGTAATGGGCTCTTTGCACCTGCCGCGCTGACGTCACAACCGCATGCGCAAATGCTGCTCTCTTTTTTCCGCTTTGAGTTACCATGACAGCTAGAAAAGACAAAGTCTTATTTCAGACACAAATAAAACAATACTATGAACATTGCTGTCTTCCTAATATAATGGGCTTTTAAGTTTTCATGGATTTCCAAACGATCCTGAATTAAGAAGATGGTGGCTTGTAAATATTCGTAGCTACCAGTTAAAGCTAACGCAGCACAGCAATGTTTACAGCCTTCACTTCACTCCGGATCAACTTCTTCAGCCTAAAGCAGAAGGTAAAGGAGCCTCCTGTGTTATTTCCATGGAATCACTTCTGTATTCAGCCTGAAAGAGTTTATGGGAACCAGAGAGCAGACCAGAACCAGACAGCCGAGCTACTGACCCGCCTGAACACACTGCTGGAAACACCGTCCTGCTTCACAAGAAACATGCTAAACTAATAAAGCGAAATAACACGGAGACCTTAAGGAACACGGCCATATTTTTCTAAAAGCAACAACTGAACCTGAACCGTCAGCTGAACTAGAACTCCGACACCAGAGCTGCTCTACTGTTAAGCTATGGGCTTGTTGTTCCTCAGGCTGCAGAAGCAAAAAGCCTGAACAGTAAAATCCCCGTTACTTGGTCTCTGACACTAACGACAATAAACCACCTAATATACTTGAACACAAGGTAAAAACATTGTCCGTTAGAATGGATGAAAAATGTTTAGATACATTTTTACAAGAAAAATGTCTAGCATAAGCTACAGCTAATGTTAGCCAGTTTAAAGAAAGTAAAACTCACCTTCGTATCTGTGTATAACGAGGCGAACATCTTAAAACTTTTCTCCAGCTTATTGTCGGGGCTTCGGATCGATGTTCATCATTTATTGTTACCTTGGACACAACCAGTGGAAAGAGACATTTTCAATAGATCGGAAAAGATTGAGCCGCTTTTCCCCGGAAGCTGAGGTGCAAAGAGCCCATTGGGGAGAAAAAGAAGAGGAGAGGAAGTGGAACTGCTGCATAAACAGATTTCAAAATAAGAGCATGAATATAAACGTCTACACAGATTTCCCAAAACCTCAACAAAGATGGCTGACTTTATTCAACGGAAGCAAACAAAATAAAACAGAGATTTACAATATACCTGAAACCAAAACAGAACCAAATCAGAACCAGAACTAGGGAGAGAACTAGAATCAGAACCAGAACTAGGACCAGAACCAGAACCAGAACCATAACTAGGACCAGTTCCAGAACCAGAACAAGCACCAGAACCAGAACTATGACCAGAACCAGATCTAGGACCAGAACTAGAACCAGAATTAAAATCAGAACTAGAACCAGAAATAGAACCAGAACCAGAACTACACCAAAACAGAACCAAAACCACAACCAGAACTAGGACCAGAGCTAGAACCAGAACCAGAACTAGAATCAGAACTAGAACCAGAACTAGAACCAGAATCAGACCCAGAACCACAACCAGAACTACAACCAGAACCAGAACTAGAACTAGAACCAGCACCAGAACCAGAACCAGGCTGACTGTCTCTCTGACCTCCCAGCACCAGGAGCCGCTGTTCTCCAGAGATTGCTCTACGTTCTTCATCAGCGCCGCCATGCGTGACGGCGGCCATGGCGTGTTCAGCCACATCGTTATGATCTCCAGCCAGGTAGATGCAGAGCCCTCTGCTGGCCTGGAGGAGCTCTTCAGGGTTAGCATGTGGTAGCTAGCCGTGCTATGTGTGCTAACACTGCTCTCTCTACTCTCAGTCTGACGGGGAAGAGGTCAAAGTTCAGCAGATGACCTCTGGAAGCTGGGACGTCTCTGAGGTCCTGTCCTACGATGAGAACTCCAGATCAGTGTGAGCTTCTAGTTTCAGAGCCGTGTCCAAATTTAAATGACTTCAGATGAATTGTTCTGATTTATTTGGAGCTGCAGCTTTTCTCTTATTAGTAATATCAGAAGTAAATATCTTACTTAATTATTCAACCACATGATTTCTTCTGTTTTCCAGATATTTCCTGAGTTCAGAAGAAGGATCGACTCAGCAGCACCTGTACAGGTTGGTAAAGAATACCGACCAGAGCTTAACCTGATCCGACCCAGGGTTTAACCTGATCCAGCCCAGAGCTTAAAACCTGATCCAGCCCAGGGTTTAACCTTCATGTTGACCTTTGCTCTGCTCCCTCAGGCTCTCTGTGTTGAATGGTTTCCATAAAGAATGTCTGAGCTGCTCTCTGTTCAGACCAGAATGCAGCTTCTACCAGGCCGCCGTTGCTCCAGACCACCGACATGTTCTGCTCAGCTGCACAGGTAAAACCTGGCAACCTGAAAACCTGGCAACCTGCTTTTGCCTCACTGTAAACCAGCAGGGCTGCTCATATATAAAGGTTTTTTTGGTTTTCCAGGTTTATTTCTCTTTAAATGTTTTTATTCTGTATTTACGCTAAATGTTTTGAGCAAGCTGAAATGCTAAATAAATAGCTAGCTCTGCTGTTAGTGCATTAGCATTATCAATAGAAAATCTGTTTAGACAGTAATGAGGGGAAACACGAGGCGGCTTCATTAAAAGCTCTAATTGTTCCTAAATGTAGAAAAATTCCTTTTAACTTTTAAACTTTTGTTTTAATGTGAAATGTTTTAATAATCCTGGACTGCAGGTCAGGATTTCAGAACAGGAAAGCTGTGAACTAATGTGATCATAACTCAGTGACGTGAAGGATGAATATCAGGAAAAATGAAAGATAATCAGCTTTCCTCTGGGTGTCACCTGCAGGTCCGGGGATTCCTCAGACCTCCGTCCACCGGCTGGACGACCTGAGCAGTGAGTTCCCTCAGGTCACTGACCTGCACCAGGTGTTTCTCTGGTTCCGGTCAGATTCC
Organism: Xiphophorus couchianus; assembly: GCF_001444195.1. NCBI lineage: Eukaryota > Metazoa > Chordata > Actinopteri > Cyprinodontiformes > Poeciliidae > Xiphophorus > Xiphophorus couchianus. The sequence goes on from NC_040234.1 coordinate 37,081,467, forward strand.
CAGATGGTCACATCTGGTATTACAGACATAGATCTGTAGCACTCAGACCCGCCTCACAGGAGAAGAATTTAGGACTGCAGCGTTGAGCTCCCTGTGACAGCAAGGAGATCGGAGCTGCAATCAGTCTGACATCACTTCCTCCCGCTGCTCATCACTTCCTGCCGCAGCTCACCTCTCATCACTTCCTGCCGCCGCTATTATCACTTCCTGCCGCTGCTATCATCACTTCCTCCCGCTGCTCATCACTTCCTGCCGCAGCTCACCTCTCATCACTTCCTGCCGCCGCTCACCTCTCATCACTTCCTGCCGCCGCTATTATCACTTCCTGCCGCCGCTATTATCACTTCCTGCCGCTGCTATCATCACTTCCTCCCGCTGCTCATCACTTCCTGCCGCAGCTCACCTCTCATCACTTCCTGCCGCCGCTCACCTCTCATCACTTCCTGCCGCCGCTCACCTCTCATCACTTCCTGCCGCCGCTATTATCACTTCCTGCCGCTGCTATCATCACTTCCTCCCGCCGCTCATCACTTCCTGCCACCGCTCTTAATTCATCGCCAAACTTCCTGCGTGGAAACATCAGAGCAGCTGCTCGCCGCGCTGCTGGAAGTTTTTTCTGCTGATCGATCTCGACTCTCTGAACTTCGGCAGGATTTACGACTCTGGAAAGAAACGCAGAGCTGAGACGGGTTCTGACAAACAGAACGGTACCGAGGGCGGACCGGAGAACCATACAGATAAATAACTCTGGTGAGAACCCGGACCAAGTCCACTGCAAGGTCCAGCACACAGCAGAACCATCAAAACCACCAGTAGAACCATCAGAACCGTCTTTGGGTGTAATTTGTCTCTCTGCTCCTTGTTCAGGATTGGTTCTGGAGCTGCTGGTTCCGTCGGATCTGGACGAATCGACGGAGCATCCGCTGTTACTCCTGCTGTACGTCCGTCACTTCATTCACACATTTAAATATAAAAACTAGTGAAGCTCTTTTTAAAAGTTTAAAACATAACTATTAATTTGCCTCCTGCAGTGGTGGCTTACCTCTGCTAATGTGCTAATAGCAGAGCTAATTTTTAGCTTAATGCTAATTTAAGACGCCTAGCGCACTTAGCTTTCTCTAAAGTAATCTTTCTGGATCATTTCTGAATCTCTAATCTTCTTGTCTGTTTTGTAAACTTTGAGTTGAAATAAAGTTAAACGTCTCTGTTGACGTTTTGGTCAGGAATTTTTCAGGTAGTTTTTCATTTATATTCATCTTTTATTTTGAAGTGGGTAAAGCAGCAGTTCTGTTTACATGAATGAATGAAGGTGGTAGATGGAGGAACACGACACCAACATGAACAACCAGGCTGGTAAACAGATTCATAGAAACATTTCAAATATGTGCAGCGCATTAGCGTTAGCAGAACTAATGTTAATAGCTAGCGCTTTAAGGTTAGCGCAGCTAGCTGTCCCGTTAGTGGTTCCCACCACTGACCCCAGAGTTTTTTGCTGTTGAACTTTTCTGTTGAACATGTTTGTCTGTAGAGACAGCGCCCCTGGTGGCCGGGTGGTGAGCGAGCGTTTTTCTCTGGGTTGGGAGTCGGTTCTGGTCAGCTCTGATCGGGTCGTGGTTGCCCGTGTGGACGGGCGGGGCAGCGCCGGCCGGGGTCAGGATGTCCTGCAGGCCGTCTACCAGAACCTGGGGGTGGTGGACGTTCAGGACCAGATCGCGGCGCTGCGGTAGGTTCTGCTAGCTAAACACAGATAGCATGCTAATGCTAATTATTTATCATCCATAGAGGACAAGTCAAAGTTTGATGAAAACATCTGGAGTTTTTCAGCCTGATGATAAAATGACTTTGGTTTGTTTTCTGGTTTTTATTGTAAAAATTGATGGAAGATCTTTAAGCCCTTCCTGCCTGAATTTATGATTATTTAGAAAATAAAATGTCTATTTGAACAAACAAGGCTTGTTTGTATTGGCTGTATTGTTGTTTTAATACAGCGCAAATAAAACATAAATTTGGTATTTAGAATTCAAATGATCAAATTTGGTTCTAACTCTGACCACCAGATGGCAGCCAAGTGGCGGATCTGATCAGAATGATCCTTGGTCTGTGTAAAATATGCATCAACAGTCATTTGTGGTTCTACATAAACCAGCCTAGCTGTTTGGGAATTTTACCAAAGTTTACAACATTAGCCTCCAAGAGTTTAATGAAACATAAATCAAAAAATAACATTCAGGAAGTAAAACCATGCTGGATGTTTCAGAGACACAATGCAACATTTCTGTCACACTTGGATAAAAATGTGTGAAAAGATTTTAAATCAATTCATTTTGTAATCATTTTCAGATCATCAGTCTGAAAATGATTCTGAGCCGTTTGTGCAGGAGAGAAACTTCGTGGCTCCAATAAAGATCCCATTAAATAAATGTGACTAGGAACTCTAAACGTCCTATTTCCCTGGGGAATAAAGACGGTGTAACACCAAGGAACGTTGCTTCCAGCCACTCATCAAAACTGGAAAGACAAGAGAACAAAGAAGTCGGTGTGAATCAGGTTGTTTGTCTAACTGATCTCATTCTAACCTGTCAGGCATCTGACGAAGCTTCCCTACATCGACCGCAGCCGAGTGGGAGTTTACGGAAAGGTGACAAACCTGCTGCTGCTCCAGAACCATTGACTCATGTTTTGGGGCATATTCATCTAAATGTGTGATATTTTTGTGTCTGCAGGCGTATGGAGGCTTCCTGTCGTCCGCCCTTCTCCTGACCTTCAGCTCAGTGATTAAATGCGGCGTCGCTGTGGCTCCAGTTACCAACTGGAAACTCTGTGGTGAGGAAACCATCAGTCCCAGTAACAGAACCAAAATAATCAAAACTAAATAATGAACTGAGCTCTCCTGGTTCTGTTGGACCGTCCCAGGATCTGCCGGTTCTGAGCGCTTCTTTGGTTTTCCTGTGACAGCGGATCTGAGCTACCAGGTAGGAACAGCAGATGGCGCTTCCTGTCTGTCCTCCAGCTGCAAGTTGAAGGGACACGGTGCTTCCTGCAGGCTAACATGCTAACATGCTAACTGTTTCTCTCTGCCAGCTGTCCAGTCTGATCCGGGGCTCCTCAGGGCCCGGTCCCCGGGACTTCCTGATTGTCCACGGCACGGCCGACGGTGAGCAGAACACAGTCCTGTTCACCTCTCTGAACAGTTCAGTTTAGGAACTGCCTCATGAAGATGAACAGTTCTTTTCAGTATTCTAATTCCATCAGAACTTTTGCTATCTGGGTTTTGGAGCAGCTGGAGGGTTTTAACTGGGTTTACTGGTTTAGTCCCAGTTCGGCGCTGCAGGATCAGATCCATTGATTGTTTCCAGGATTTTCTGCTGCTAGGAGACGACAGCAGGAAACCATAGAAACCTGTTTATTATGGGGTGGAAATAACGTTTCATCAGATGTTTTCTCTTGTTATGCATTTTATGCAGAAGCAGAAATTAAAAATGCTTTTATTGTTTCTCTATTATTCAGTGATTAATGTTTTTATCCACCTGATTAAGAATATTTTAATTACTGCTCATTAATAAGCAGTATGTTCAGCTACTAATGAAATACTCTTCTGCGTCATGTTTTACAACATTCTTTTCTTTTGAGAGTATTTATTAGTTATTTATATTCCCTTTATTTGGATATGTAGCTATTGTGTTTCATGTTCTGATTCTACATGTCGCACAGCGAAGAATGATGGGCCAGGTCACTTCCACTGTATCATATTTATCTAGAATAAACTCTAAAACACAAAGCCAGCAGGTTGGAGCAGCTGCTCGTCATGTCTGTGTTACCGGCACCGGACCTGGAATCTGAGCCAGAACCAGGTGGTGCACAGGCAGATGAATCCTGGATCAAAGAGGAAGCAAGTTGGTACAACGTTACTCTGGCAAGAGCTGTTTACTCTGAGCCGCGCATGCCCAGAGCCAGGAAACTCGTTCTCCCCGTTAGACCACAGCGGCACGAGAGCGCCCCCTCTGGCAAGAAGATACATACACACAACAAACACGTTTCTATACATAAGAAAAAAACAAAGACAAAAGACAAGACTAATTCTGATTCAAAACTAGGGGATGTATTAATAGGGTTAGTGAAGTGGGTTGAGAAACAGTAAAACAATAAATAAAATTAATACATTCTATTTTTGAATCAGAATTAGTCTTGTCTTTTGTCTTTTTTTTTTTTTTTTACTGTTTCTCAACCCACTATCTGCTCTAAGCCGCTTCCTCAGTAAAGGCCAACTTTTTCTTAATAGCACAATACACTTTCACCTAAAACACAATTATCAGAATAGCCCAACAGTTTACAGTTCTCATTATCACCACTGATAATACTGATAATACTGTCTGCATCTTCATGTATCTAACTTTCATTAGCTTTCTGTGAACTTCTAAATCTGCTCCTTAGTTGCATCTTTTCGGGCCTGATACTGCCTCTAGTGGCGTGGGGGTGGTAACACAACTAATATAATTACATTACTAAATCAGAATACCATAAAGTCTTTATTATTTATTATTAATGTTGGCATTATTGAAACAGTAAAAGATCAATTCCCTCACAAAAGAACATACCTTTTCATTTTCTTAAGGAAGTAGAGCTAATTAAATGACATAAACAAAACCTGAAAGTGATTCCAGTTTCACTTGATGGCCAACCTGTTGAAACTGAGGCAAATAATAAATTCCTTGTCGTTCCTGGACAGCCAGCTCAAAACACTGAAAACTCTGGCTATATCTTTAAGAACTGTTCTCAGAGACTCTGTCTTTTTGGAAGACCCAGTGATCTTTGGGTTGTTGAGTTAAAATGTTAAAACTTAACGTTCTAACTTGAGTTTTAACTCAACTCAAGTTAAAACAACATTTTAACTCAAGTTTTAACTTTTCATCTCCTCGTCTGGATTGGTCACATGAGCTGCAGAATAACAGACAATCTTTGAAGAATATTTTCAATCTCAGGTATAACAGCAGGTAAATAGTGGTGAAACCAAAAACAACTCTGTCTCAACTGTTTGCTGAAAGAACATGAAAGATGGCAGGAATATTTCAGCAGAGAGCCTCCATCCTCTTTATTCATCAGTTTGACCCTCTGAGCTCATGAAGGTGTTACTGTTTTCCTCTGGGAACTAAGAACATCTTTTAGAAATCATTTAGTGACAGTGCAATAATTATTCATAACCAAACTAAATGACAACATTTACCTATAGCTTGTTAATCTGCTCTATTCACAAATGGTTGATATTGTGATTCTATAAATATGATTTATCGTTTTAGAGTCGATAGACTAAATAGTTCCGTCTTATTTTTTTATATATATATCTATATATATATATATATATCTATATATATATATATAGATATATATATATAACTCTACCAACAAAAAGTCTCAGAATAATATACACGGCACCGTAAAAACAAAAATGTGAATTTTTGTTTGTATCTGTTTAACAACCAGATTTATTATTCTTCTGTAAACCTAATTCATTTGTTTGTTATTAACTTTTGCTCAATTAAATTTCTTATGTATACATTGCAAATGGTAGTTGATCATGTTGTTGTTCATGTTTTTTATTTCTTTTGTTCCTCCTATAACTGATGGAGATATATAGATATTATTTATAATGTATAAAATTATTGTTTAAATGTCATGTAATTAGCTCTACATCTTTAAGAAAATGAAAAAATATGGTGTTTTATAAGATAATTGATCTTTTACTGTTCCAGTAATGCCAGAATTAATAATAAATAATAAAGACTTTGTGGTATTCTGATTTAGTAATGTAATTTTATTAGTTGTGTTACCACCTCCACGCCACTAGAGGCAGTATCAGGCCCGAAAAGATGCAACTAAGGAGCAGATTTAGAAGTTCACAGAAAGCTACAGAATCTGTTAAAAACTGTGAGCTGAGCTGAAGTAAATAAAAGAGAGAGAAGTTCAAATACATGCTGAGAGTGAAAATCCTTCCTAAAGGTGAAGATATATCACAGATTTCAGAAGAATATGAAAACGGGAGACCGCGGATAATATAGGAAACAGCGCCCCCTTCACTTCCGGAGTGCAATGGTCCCATTTCTAAAGAAGGTCTGAGACTGACAGCGGTCCGTCCCGCCCCTTCCTGTTTGCTGCAGCGAGGTCCTTCTCGGTCCTTCTGCTCTAAGCTGTTTCAACTTCTTCTGCCGGCCAGAGCGTCAACCTCTGGTGCACATGGCTGTGAGCGCCCTCTGCTGGCGAAACTCATGATACATTTTAATTAAAATAGATTTTAATGATAGCTTCTCACTGTAAGTTACTTTGGATATAAAAATAAAATGGGGGGCTACTATTTTGATTAATTTGACTTTCATAGTGCCACATAAATGCATATTTATTTAGCTTTATTTCTTATTTCTTTATTATTTGTTTCATCTAATTATTTTCATACTTTTTATTTAATCACTCTCTTTAGTTATAGTTTTATTTTTCTAGTTGAATTTCAGTCTTTATAAGACTTAATTTATTATAAGAGCTGAATACTATGTGTTATTATTATGATTATGATTAACAATGTTCTCTGTTTCAGCCTCTGTCCACTTCCAGCATTCAGCAGAGCTGGTCCAGCTGCTTTCAGCCCGAAACTTTAACTACACCCTGCAGGTAGAAACCCGCCCAGCTGGTTTCTGTCCTCCAGCAGAGCAGATACTAATAAACCTCTGATCCGTGTGTGTGTGTGTGTGTGTGTGTGTGTCCAGATCTTCCCAGATGAAGGTCACCATCTCGTCAGAGTAAAGAGTCGGCGCTACATGCTAGCCTCGCTGCTCAGCTTCTTCAGACGCTGTTTTGAGGAGGAGGCGGCTGTTGCCATGGAGACGTCTAAAGAGGACGACTGATGCCTCAAAGGATCACGACCTTTTGACGTCACTTCAGTCTTTATGTCACATTTAAAAGAAGAAACACCAGAAATGAAAAATAACCACCTCCCAACAGCTGCAGCAGAACTTTAGCTCATTAATACTGTTATTAGTTATTATTACATTTTATTATTATTGTTATTCAGTTTTATTATTATTATTCATTGTTATGTATTATTGTTGGATCATCAGAACATTCTGGCAGCGTTAGCCTCCAGAGAGCGCAGCTGGACTCTGATGATGTCATCAAACTGCGACGCTGCTTCCTGCTGCAGAAATTCTATTTTTATTGTTAATTTGTTTTAAGAAAATGTATTTATTAATATCAACAAACATGGTATCGGTATCACATGTACTCAGATCTGAAAAACTTGAAAAGGCCGAGAAACAGAAGAGACAAAAGAACCAAACATAAAGAACAATAAAAACAACAGAACATAAAGAACCAGCCATCAGGGATTTTCAGAACTATTATGAAAAGTTTATGAATCAAAGTGTCATCAATCTCGTTCCCAAACCCAGAAAAGATAAAAGTCTTGATATTTTAAGGCCGATAAAAATAAATAATGATTACAAGTATTCAGCTTGTAATCATAGAAAATGTATGATTTTCTATCATAAATTCATGATAGAACATGAATTTATGTTCAAAGCTTTAGATTTATTTGGTATGGAAATAAATGTATTAATGTAATTAAAACATTTGACAAAGATTCAAACAGTTCAGTTGTCGTCCTCATGAGGTTTAACAACGGTAGAAAACCAGGTTGCCTCGTCTCTCCTTTGCTGCAGAAATACTTTCCATATCAATTAAAATTGCTCCATTTTTAATTATTGGTTCCAGGCGAAGAGTTTTCTGTCAGCCAGCTGACGACTCAACCGTCTCCTTAAATGTCCTGCTGCAGAAAATGAAGGAATTCTGAGATTTTCCTGTTTGTGGCCCGAACCATCGGAACCAGAACGCGGCGCCACGCTGCCGGATGATGCGTTTAAGGACCTAGAGTGGTGGGAGTTTCCTGTTCTTTCTTGTAATCTGTTTTTATTTTCAGAATAAAAGCCCATAATGTGAAAAATGTTTGCAATAAAAGATGGAAGTTATGATTCAAACAGTTCTTCCTGCTGAGGAGAAATTAATCTGGATTATGGCTTCGGCAGCCGGTCGCAGACACCATCAGGCTCCGGCTGATCGCCCCAGAACACAGGAACAGGAAGTGTTTGTCTGACCTTTGACCCTGGGCTTTACTTGTTCTTGTCGGGTTCTGAAATAAACTGGAAAATCTTTCTGGTTTCGTCCAACTCCAGTTATGTCCCAGTTGGTTTCTGCAGGTTGATGGTTCAAATCCATGGCTGTGTTTCTGAGCAAGCTGGGAAAAGTATTCACACCCCAGGGAGTCGTTCAATAATCAATAAAATATTCACACAGGAAACCAAACCTCAGGCGATGATTTAATCAGGAAAATTTTCAATCCAATTTGTTTCCATCTCTTCAACATCCCCAAAATCCTCAGTTCAGACTTTGACTAGGCCACTCCAAATCATTTGTTGGCTTTAAATCCAGGCTGTGGCCTTCTGCTTCGACAGGAAGTGTCAGTTTGTCATGAATGTAGAGAAAATTTGACTAATTTGAATATTTCCAAAGTGAGTTCTCTTAAAAAGAGCCGATTTCTATCATCACAAACAAGTGAGGCTATTTTAGTAGAAATGTTGATTATAAGAATCTGAGCCAGTTCTTCCTGCCGTCAAACTTTCTCAGGTTGATTCCAAGATGGCCGCCTGGGCAGACAGAACTCTGATGTCATATCCTGGAGCTTTAATGTGAAACACAGACCAGAATAAAGCCTGAACTCACCGCAGCATCTCAGTTAACTCATGGTCTGGACTTTGAGTAGGCCACTAGGACTGAAGGATCCTCCCAATCTGCCCAGTTTGGGTCAATGTTCCCATCACGGTGTGGAAACTGGTGCTGATCCGGGAGTAGAGCAGAACAGACCAGGTCCACAGTTTTACATTTTTTATTCATTTATAATCATCACCAGAGGACAATCACAATAATCCCGACCCGACCCAGTACAGCAAAAAGAACCGGAACAAGCAAAATTACAAAATCCGTCCTAGGAGGAAAATCAACCAACCGCCCAAAGGAAACAATAAGAAATATACAAGAATCCAGGAGAATCACGGACTGAATCTCTGGGAATCTGAAAATAGATTTCTGTTTTCTGGACTCCGCTGTACAAAACTACGGCTCCCCGCGAGGGACATGCAAACACCGGAACTGCTGCCGGAAGTCCATGGAGTGATCCAGATTAGTTTGAAGACACCACAACCTGCTTCTACCGGCGGTCCGGACCGTCCAGAACCGCCCAGAACCCAAATGGCTCCACACCAGATTCATCCGAACCTGCCATCCATATCGGAATAACACAGACTGCAGCGCCACCTCTGGAGAGCCTGAGTAGGTGCAGATTAAAGAGAAAATCCGATTAATCTGGGCTGTGTGTCGCGGCGAGCTGGACCAGAACCAGCAGCCGGGTCAGAATCAGCAGCTGGACCTTCAACTTTATTACAAAAACCACAAAGTAAAGTAGCGCCTTATAATTTATCCAGAAAAATTACATTTAGAGGAAGCTAAGTGTGCTAAATGTTTTCAAAGTTAGCTAAAGCGCTAAACTAAAAATTAAGCCGGTTCTGACCCAGCTCTTGGATCTTCTGGTCAGCTTCTGGTCCAGCTGCTGGATCAGAACCAGCAGCTGGACCAGACGTGTTCCAGCATACGGAGCGCCATCAGGGCCAAAATTAAAAGAATGTCAACCCATTTTTTAAATAAAGTTTTCTCTGAAACAAAAAAAAAAATTAACTCAGCAAGTGACTAGCCTAGACATGCTAATCGTTACAGGAAGTAGCTACAGCTGGGTGGGCTGTTGTCTTAATTTTGGCCCAAATGTTGCCCCATACTTGACCATTTATTTTTTATTACAAATATACAAAGAGTTGTTGGTGGAAGTGATAAACTGATGCTCCTTTCAGATTTGTTTGGATGTGACCTTTGACCTTGCAGCAGCTGTTAGGGTTAGCTGTCCAAACTGTTCGTCTCCACTGTCGCCGTGTGCTTGCTCAGTGAAGCTGACGGCTGGCTGGGTTGTGATGGAACTGGGTCAGTCTGGAGGTTTAATTAGACCAGATTTAAACCTCGCTGCTGTCCTTCCACATTATCCGTTACTTTAACTGGTCCAGTTCTCAAGCAGCAAGCCTGCGATCAAGGAAACACTCCAGGTGTTTATAACATGATAGAAAACTCAAAAAGGTGGAACTTACATGATGACTTTAGAAAAATCAAAATCTTAGTTTTATTTTTTATTGTTTTCTCTGCTGTCTAATTCCAATATATTGGTAGATAATTACATTTTACCATCTATGGCTTATTATGATTTCAGACAGGACAAAATGGAGCTAATCGGCTAACAGTCGAGCTAACTTTCTATTTAGCATTTGTGCACTGAGGTTTTTATAAATGAACTTTTTTAAGATACATTTTTCTGTCTGTTTTAGAAACTTTCTGTTGAAGTTCAACATCTGTGTTGATGTTTTGATTATTATAATAATTTATCAAGTTTAGACATTTACATTAATGCTCTTATTTTGAAGTAGGTGACGCCAGTTCCGCTTCCTGTCATGTTTTGTAACAAAAATAACAAGAAACATACAGAAACAAAATAAAATGGACAAAACTAGAAACAAATATAATATCAATAACAGAACATTTAAATTATACCCAAATTAAATTGGAAGGTTTTGGTGTTTTAAGGGATAATATAATTTCAATTGAAGTTAGCACTTTAGCGTTAGCAGAAACATTGACTATGATTTGTGCATTAGAGTTAGCGCAGCTAGCTTTGTAGCTAGCACAGCCCACCATTGATTATTATTATTAATATTATTATTTAGTCTGGTGTGTTTTCTGACAGAACTCTGCTGGTTTCTGTCGGCTGGACAACCAAACTGGACCTTTGGTTCTGGAACTGGACTGTAACTACTGACTCAGTTCTGATTCGCTGCTTCACTGCAGGAAACGGACTGTGGAATGATTATTAGAATAATGAAGGTTAAAGGTCAGATCGGCCGGTTGTCTGAAAACTCTCGAGGCTGAAGTTCTGATGTCAACAACTGATGGGTCCAGAATGAGAAAGTTCTGGTTTTGGTTCTGGTTCTGCAGCAGAACCTGCAGATGAAGCTTCACTTCTTCATCCCAGACATTCAAGGTCAGCAGAAGGTCACAGCTCAGAAACCCAGTTTGTCAGGAGGACTGTCCCTTTAAGGGCTGAAGCTAATAGGAGGTTAACTGGAGGCTAACAGCTGATGCTAACTGGATGCTAACAGGGCATTGTTTCTTCATCAGTGCGCTGCTCCCATCGGTTTACAGTGTTGGCGTCAGGTGGAGCTCCATCTTGTCGTGCGGTGATGGCGGCGTCGCCGTCTCCATGGAGACCAGTGCGGCGGTGGTGCACGTGTTTGGTGTGGAGGGCTGCAGTCTGAAGAACCTGGAACAAACGTAGGAAGTTCTCCGTGTGCTTAGCTGGGATCGTGAGCGATCCAGAAGAAGAAGAAGTTGATGCTAGAGGCGAGGACGCCCCCTGCTGTCCCCGCGGCGTCCCGCTGTCCTTCATGTCCACATATTTATACATTCACACAACAAAGCGCTCATTCGGGCCGAAGCAGCTCCGGCGGCTGAGTCCAGGCGGAGAACCGGCAGCTGTCACTCCTCCTCTTCCTCGTCTTCGTCAGGCAGCGGCAGCAGCTCCTCCTTCAGACACTCTCTGTAGAAACCGCTCAGCGCCGAGAACAAGTGCTGGCGGCTCGGCGCCGACAGGAAGTGACCTTCATCAGGGTAGATCTGAGGAGACGAGGAGAACGCTCCTCATTAGCCTGTTAGCTCGACATTGTTAGCAGCAGCCTGTTAGCATGTGGGGGTACCTGCATGGAGTAGTTGGCTCCGGCCTTCACCAGGCTCTTGACCAGCTCAGCTGAATGCTGGAAGTGAATGTTTGCTGGAAGGAAAGAAGGAGGGAAGGAAGACAGAAAGGACATCAGCTGGTCTCAGAACCCGGACGGACCCATCAGAACCACTGTCCTCTGCAGGTCCAGGCTGCATCAGCAGTAATGATTTTTTAACCCCTTCCCTCCCAGGACTCTCAGCCTCACCGTCTGCCGTGGCGTGCAGCAGCAGCAGCGTCTGCTCTCGGAGCGCCTGGACGCTCTGCAGCAGGCTGGACACCTGCAGGGAGACAGGCCGGTCAGATACACACACACACACTCAGAGAAGCCCTGTATACACCCCTCTCTGCACAGACAGAATCCATGAATATTCAGTCATCAGATCAGGATCGCTGCAGCTCTGCTCAGGTCAAAGGTCGGGAAGCTCACCTGGTATCTGCTGTCGTCCCGTACTGGCAGGCCCAGGTAGCGCTCTGAGAACGCCGACGCTATGGAAGGAACCACAGACGGTTAGCGGTTGCTAACTGGACAGGAAACGGGAGCTCAGGCTGAAACCTTCAGGTTGTTTCAAATCATTTCTGTTTTCAGAAAAGCTTGAGTTCAGTTCCAGTGTTTTTATTCTCCCGATATGGAGCAACGTTTTGTTTATTATAGTAGCTGACAGCTGCTAACACTGAGCTAACGTTCTGCTAGCATGCAGCTAAAGCACTGCTAGCACACAGCTAATACGCTGCTAGCGCGAAGTTAACATATGAATGATGCAAACTCCTAAACACAAACAGAAAAAATAAATTACATAGATTTTATTGCGCTCAAAATTTGAACCCAATTCATTGTTTTTTATATTTTGTAACAAAGCATGTTAAAAAATGTAAAATATTGTTAGAGGGGAAGCTGATGTTCTGGTCTGAAAGCTGCTGACTCACCGTAGAGCCTCCAGTCGGTGACGGGCGACATGGCGGCGGCGCATTTCACCAGGCTGTCTGTCGACTTCAGCATCATCAGAGCCAGGTAGCCGCCGTAGCCCTGAACACGACAAAACTGGTGAGTCCAGGCCAAGAGGAAGTGATGTCAGCATCTACTGCTTCCTGTCTGCTCACCTGTCCAAACACGGCGATGCGCGAGCGATCGATGTACGAGAACTTCATCATGAACCTGCAGGAAAACATGGCCGACATCCTGAACATCCAAACTTTATTTTTCACTACAAGTTGCAGGACACTGAACTTTTATTTTTCCTTCATTTAAGTTTCATTATAGTTTCAATTTCCAGCAGTTTTAATAAACTCAAGCTGACTATTTTAAATGATTAAAATCTGACATGTAAAAAGACAAACTGATGATTTTAACCAGTAAAGGTTAATAAAAGCCTGCAGGGATGGTTGGGTTTTGGCGGCGCAGCAGCAGCACTCACTCCAGCGCCGCGATCTGGTCCAGGACGTCCACCGTGCCCAGCCTCTGGTGCACCTCATGCAGGATCCGCTGGCCCTGGAAGCCGCTGCCCCGGCCGTCCAGCCGGGCCACGATGACGCCGTCTGAGCTGACCAGCACCGAGTCCCAGCCCAGGGAGAAGCGCTCGCTCACCGCCTGGCCACCGGGGGCGCTGTCACTGCACACACCACATGTCAACTTCCTGTCACACAGCACATCAGGGTCAACTATGGTGTCAACCAAACTAATCATCTGATCGGTCAACCAGAGCTCCAGAATTAAACCTTTAAACTGTGAAGTACTTCAATTGTTTATAAGATGAAATCATGACTCAGCATCAGAGAAAAGCAGTGATGCTGCGTCCTGATTGGTCGGTACTCACATGACCAGCAGCAGGCCGTACTGACGCAACGGAGAGAAGTCTGGAGGGAAACACATCTGCAGAGGGAAATCTGGGAACACAAAGGACGCATCAGACTGGACTGCAGCTAGCTTCCTGCTGCTAGCTTCCTGCTGCTAGCTTCCTGCAGCTAGCACCCTGCAGCTAGCACCCTTTAGGTGGCTTCCTGCAGCTAGCAACCTGCAGCTAGCTTCCTGCTGCTAGCTTCCTGCAGCTAGAACCCTGCTGCTAGCAACCTGCAGCTAGCTTCCTGCTGCTAGCACCCTTTAGGTGGCTTCCTGCTGCTAGCTTCCTGCTGCTAGCTTCCTGCTGCTAGCAACCTGCAGCTAGCACCCTTTAGGTGGCTTCCTGCAGCTAGCTTCCTGCATCTAGCTTCCTGCTGCTAGCACCCTGCAGCTAGCTTCCTGCAGCTAACACCGTGCAGCTAGCTTATTGCAGCTAGCATTTTGCTGCTAGCTTCCTGTTGCTGGCTTCCTGCAGTAGCAAAGTGTTCTGTCCTCACCAAAAGGCTCGACCCGGACGGTTTGGTACTCCTTTTTCTGGATCCGTTTGTTCTTCAGAACTGCCTTCAGCACTGAGTTGTTCTCCAGGATATAGTAATCTGAGGAGGAACATGACAGATTAAATTGACTGTAATCTGGAGCAGAGTGACGGTTTATCTGGTGGAGAACGGAAACAAAATCAAGTATATTCATGCATTTACTTCTGTCTTAAAGGGACAGTGCATATTAATCACATGCCAATGTTAGCTAGACGGTTAAAGGAAGAAAAGTAAAACCACATGACGAAAATAACAGACAATGAGCTGCAGTAGCTAGCAGAGCGTTAGCTTACTGGAGTTATTGAGGCTGTGGAGGATCACAGTAGGAACTTCAGGACCTGCAGGAGGAAAACACCAGCAGGTTGAGAAACGCTGGCTGCTGATTGGCTGACAGGAGGACAAACAAAGTACTGTTCATGGTTAACATTACAGTTACACTGCAGCTGCCTGTCTGACCAGAACCACGTCTGGTTCTTTTTTTAAAGGTTTTATTGGCTCTAGTGGCCTTTATTTGACAGTGAAGAGGAGCAGCAAAGGTCGCCAGGCCGGGAATCGAACCTGCGACAGCCGCGTCAAGGACTAAGGCCTCTATATGTGGGTTGTGCTTAACCCCTGCGCCACCACAGCACACCCCAACTAGGTCCGGTTCTTAACAACATGAGGGAGAACTTTGGACCAGGGAGGCACCATCTGTCCAGATCACAGCGGATCGGTTCTGATGGGGAACTGTGATGGACCGGGTCGAACAGTGACCCAGAGAGGTTCTACTGCAGGACCAGCTGTCTGTTCTGTTTGTGTACTGGAAGCAGAACCAGAACCAGTACCACAGCTCTTTCAGTCTGGGCCAAACCAACCCATCAGAACCCAGTCTGTCACTCTAACTGGACCCCACTCCACCAGAACCGCTCCTGAAGTGGGCCTACCTTGGCAGTGCAGCAGCAGATTCTGGTTGGACGGGCTGAGGTCGGCGCTGAAGTAGAGGCAGTTGGTTCTGTGAAGGTCACAGGTCAGGCATCGCCGTGGAAACAGACCCACCGTTTTAACGCTGAGCAGATGACAATGACAATAAAACAATCAGCCGGTCCAAACCGGTTACCGGCTCAAACAGAACCGCTTCCTGGAAATGTTTAGACAGGCCGACCTGTAGAGCTGCCGTTGCCGTGGCGACCCTTCAGTACTCAGGAAGTAACTGTAAAGAGACAGGAAGTAGTCAGTCCGGTTCTGATTTAATCGGTTTACTGGTTACAGAACCAGTGAGGTTCTAACCGGTCCTGGGTCAGAACCAACCTTGCGGTACTCACAGGTTCTGGTTGGGCTCGTCGTAGGCCAGGATCCGGGTCACCTCCCAGTTCCCAGAGGTCAGGTGTCGGACCTCGTTCTGATCCGCCCTGAACTGAAGCGGACACGGCAGTGGTTGGGGTTACCATGGCAACCGGAGGCTGTGGGCGTGTCAGCGCGTGTGTGGGTGGAGCCTGACCTGCGTGGTGAACATGGCGATGTGGTGGAACTCGCCCCGTCCGCCCTGCTTCACCGGGACGGTCAGAAAGAACCGGGACCCGTCCCTGGAGAACACGGGCTGCTGGTTCTGGAGAGACGAGATGGAACCGACTGTGGGTCAGAACCGGCTTTTAGCTATGCACTTTAGCTAACTTTGAAAACGTTTAGCGCATTAGCTTACGTGGATTCTAAAGAGCAAATTTTTTTGACTGTTTTGTAAAGTCCGATGTCTGTGTTGAAGTTTATCGACGGTTAATAATTCGTTAGTAGTTAGGCTAGGGGAGCCCAAAGGCTCCTGGAGGCCCGGATCCGGCATGTTTTAGTCTGTCCCTGGTTTTAGTAACAACCTTTCAGCAGGTCAACGTTCTCCTTCAGCCTCTAATGATCCATCACTGAATCCAGGTGCGTTAAACCAGGGAGAAAACTAAAACATGGAGTATGCCGGCCCTCAGGGACCCACTTTGGGCTCCCCTGGGTTAGGTGTTTATATTCATGCTCTTATTTTGAAAGGGTAAATTCTGGTCAAACTTCTGAAAAAAGAAAAAGAAGAGGAAAGTGTGAAAATGTCTCCATCTCCCAGTTCGGACTGAACCAACCAGGCTAACCAGGCTAGCGTTGATGCTACGCATGGCTGTAGTAAACAGGAAGTAGAAGTTGCTAGCTAGCATGCAGCAGAGAGTCCTGCCCAGCTGGAGGGTTTGAAATGTTTCAGGTTGGTTCCTCTGGTAATGCTCAGACCCACCAGTGGATGGCAGCGTTCGCTACATTTGAATTTATTCAGTATACAAGTTTCCATCTTGTATTGCTATGCCTGTTTTCTTGAAATTACTTTTTTGTCGTATGACAAAAAGTCATACAACAAAACATGTTTTTTGGTAATTATTATGACTATGCATGTAATTAATTTTTTTCTTAGTCTTGAACACTAGCGGTGCCCCCTAGTGTTGGTTCTCTGAAGGTGAGCTTATTGGACGGCGTAGGTTGTAATTTTCATTGCTACCACCAGGGGCAGGCTTCTGCCTTTAGACACTGTTCCTGCAGCAGCTCGACCCATTTCCTCCACAGAGGCATACAGAGGAAGTTATAACTTCAAGCTTCAGTTTCTACCATAAATATGAATGATTCTCAGAAATAATAGAAAACTGAATCAGCTTTTTAAATGGTGATGATGATGATGAAGGTTTACCTGCTTAGACAGCCACAGCTCCGAGCTTTCCTCATGTCTCTGCAACACAAAGAGCACAAGGTTAGCCACTTCACAATAAAAGCCTCTCCAATTGGGTTGTTTTATCAGTGTGGTCAAAGGCTTTCTCTTGGACCAGAACCGGGTCGGTCCAACCAGAAACACCTGGCCCAGTTAGGTAGCTCTGTTGCTAACTTTATCGCTACATCCAGCAACTTTTCAGACACTAGAGAGAGTTTGTCCAAAAGCAGCTAACTACAAACCTGAACATCTGGACTCTGGTTCTGATCAGGGGCCCTCTGAAGGCTTCAGCACATTTTATTTGTAGGTGTCAGAGTACCGGGGCGTGCTACATTGTTAAACCAAGACTCATCAGCTCTGCAGCAGTCAGCGCTGGTTCTGATCAGATACAGGCGGATTCTGGAGGTTTGTCTACAGTGTGTGGCGTGAGGAGAGGACGCACCGTGACGCAGGCTCCGGTGGTGGTGTCACACACCGTCAGGATGGAGACGTTCTGGGCCCGGTTCAGCCAGCGCACCGCCGTCCGGGTCTTACTGATCCACTTCACTGTGCTCACATAATGCTCCCTAGGAGAACAACACCATTACTGTCTGCTGCTGCTCAGCGGCCTAGTTAAAGTCTCTGCTCTGAGGACAATCGGCATGAGAAAGCAGTGATTTTCTGCTACTGCCCCCTGCTGGTCAGGAGGAGTGAGTTTCCTTAGAAACGTTTTAATCTGATGTGAATAATGACGTTAGCTCACTGCGCTAACTAGCATCAGGCAAATGACTGAGTGACTGAAATGAAGTGATTATTTTTTAAATTCTTTTGTTGTGAATTGTTGACATATAAATAAACTGAACTGAGACTAAAAGTACACAACAGAAAAATGCTGCAGCCTCAGAAATAGAAACTAATGGAAAAAATGCAACTAATGGTAAAAACAAGTTGTGGCTCCACAAAAAGAAAGTCCTCCACACCAGCAGGGGCAGTATGGAGTCTGCTCTATGGTATTATAAAAGACGTGGAGCATAACGTAGCTCTTCTTTCTCCTGGACCTCCGTCTTTCGAGTCTGGTCCACTGACTCCCCCTAGTGGTCTGGAGGTTTAGTGGAGAGGCAGCAGCGTTTTTCTGTTGGATTTTGTGTTTGTGTTTGCAGAGCGCTTGGCTGATGATTCGTCCCTGTTGGAGCCTGTAAGCACCATCATCAGCCTGCAGGTCGGTCTGATCAGCAGAGGAACAGGAAGTCATCATCAACCTGAGGAGGACGGTGGACCAGATGAAGACGCTGCCACTAAAACTCTCATTAATCCAGTTTATGTTTCAGTCTGCTGACTCTGTGACCTCAGGGTGAGTCTGTCTCGCTTGATGCTGGCAGCTGTTGCCATGACGATGGCTGGCAGGAGCGGCGCTCCAGCAGCTCTGCTCACCGCAGCCTGAGCGCCTCCGGTGGCATCAGCTCCAGCGTGTGGGTCGGCCCGTAGATGTTGACCACGAACAGCTTGACGGCCGGGTTGGGCTGGCCCGCCTGAACAGCCAATCAGAAACACCGCTGATCACACACAGGAAGTCCAACCGCTCCGGATGGAGAACACATCGTCACCTCCATGAAATAACGGCGCACGAGTCAAACATCACCCTCTTTTTATGGCATCATTTTTGGCTAAAGTCATATTTTGTTAATAAAAAGAGGTAAAATGATCGATGCCTTAATTTCAGGAAGCATAAAAACATCCAGATCAGCAATATTCACTCAAACGATGAATTTCATCCCTGATTTCCTTCTTGTTTATTTCAAATCAGACGGTGTGTAGTCCCTCCAGGGACAACCAACACAAACACAATACATTAACAAACTTCCTCCAAAAAACAGAAGAAGAATCATGAATGAAAAACATTTTTATCTAAATATCAAGTTACAAAATTAAAAGGAATAAAAAGCCATTTAGAACAAAGGTTCACCACCTTCCATTTGTGTCTTTAACCCCAGATGATTTACAGATGACCTCTGACCCCTCCCAGGTTGACGGGCAGCAGCAGGTTGTTACTGACAGTTTTTGTTAAATAAATGCTGCCTTGGCGTAACATGATGAGTTTTTGTTCCCTATTTTAACAGCTGGTGATGATTTGTTTGCTTTAAATCAGATTTTGAGACGTAAACGTCCAGAACTGAAGCAGGTGTGTTTATTTGTCCCAGACGGTGTGTGTAGAAGCGGTACCTTGGGGTAGGGGTACTGCTTCTGTTTGGGGTATGTGGCGCCGGTGAAGCGCGGCAGAACCATGTTGGGGACCAGAGAGTCGTTGAGCACCAGGAAGGCCAGCCGCTCCCCGTCTGGAGACCACCAGTGGGCCACATGGCTCTCCAGGATCTCCTCTGTTCCCACACAAACTGCCAGTTATTATTCACAACAACTACAGCATGTTTACGTTTAGCTCAGAGCTATTGCTAACGATATTTATCTTTGGTCCAGCCTCTATGGAGGACTGATCCTGGCAAAACTGGCAGTAAATGCAGAAATAAATAAATGGCTTTATAAAGAACAGAATGTGGCAAATACTGGATCCTTATTTGATTATTCAGTAGGATATGAATTATTGTTTATCATTTTAAAGTGTTATTTTAACCATGTCACTGTTATTTAATTTTCCATTTTATTTCCAATCTTATAGGTTTGTTTCCTTTTTGTCTTTTTTTCATATTTTGTATTTACTATATTTTTTCATATTATGTTATCATTTAATAAGTATTTCTAATTTACACTGACTTTTTTTCATTTTCCTTTTTACTCTTTAGAAGAGGTAAAGTGGAAAAGTATATATATATATATATATATATATATATATATATATATATATATATATGAATTTTGGCAGTATTCGTCCTTCATACATCTCTAGTTTTAAATGATTTACATTTATGCTGTTAAAATATTCCATGTCCTTTTATTATTTAAATATATTCTCGTATTGCCACGGATATAAACAGAGGTAGAAAAAAAACAGCTGCTAATTGAAAAAGGCTGCAGTTTTGTATCTAATTATACTTCAGAAAATAATTAACAGTGAAACTGTTACAGCAGCCGCTCTCATTTTTAGGTTTAAAGTAAAAACACAGATGAATTCCTCTCAGCCAGAGGGAAGAAATCTGCACTAAAACCATAAATATTTCATAACTCTCTCTTATGCTGAAATATTCCAGCAGCTCCTTCAGCTGAATCATTCGCTGTACTTAACACAAGTCATTGTAACCTAGAACAGAGGTCGACGTTTATATATAAATATTTATTTATATATTTCACGTTTGAATAATATCATTGTCTAGTAATGCCACTGCTAGCTAACAAGCTAGCGGGGCAACTAGCATGCTAGCCACAAAGCTAACATCGCAGAACAGTATTTTCGTTCCCCAAGCATAGTTTACATAAAGCTGGTTCATAAAATAACAATAACAAAACTTCATGGAATCACTTCCATGTACTTAGAGGACGTTTAAAAATATAAAACAGAAACTATTTTCTTATTTTCTGCGCTGCTTTGAACTGAGAACAAGTTTCATCCAACCGTCTGACGGGAAGCACCGCCACCGTATCACTCCGTATTTTATCAATGTGACGCCCGTGTTTTAGACTTCTGATCTAGAACATGGAACTGACGTAGAAAACGTTCGGTTCTGGATCTAGACGGAGTAGGAACGGGCCGAACCTTCATAGAGCCAGTCGGCGATTCCGTTGAAGATGACTCCTTCCTTTCCTGAAGATGTGAGCCGCAGAGAGTTGCTCTTCACGTGAGATCTGTAGTAGATGTTGTTTTCAAATATGTAGATCTGCACATACAGCATACGGGCGCAACAATAAGATCCTAGAATAGATCAGCACTTTATCTGTGGAGCATCCAACCATAATTTACAATAACATCTGATGACATAAAGGCTGGAAGGAAACAGCAGCAGAGCTTCAACACCAATCCTTCATGCATCAGCCGATATTCTGGTTCAGGTTTATTTTAATGTCTCAGGATAAAACAGAACCGGGTTTGGACCTCACCAGCTGCTGTCCAGAGACGCCCCACGCAGCGTACTGCAGCACCGAGTTCACCACCTCCGGAGGGTCCAGCTCCCACACCTCCCTGAAACACACAGCCAGAGGTCAGCTAGAGGCTGACCTCTAGGCAGACTGGAGTACGTTAGAATCTGCTCCAGAAGTTTCCATCAGCTCTCCGAGCGTTCTGGAACATTTTCTGGAATTCTTTGAAAGTTTTTTAACTCAGTTTGTGTCGCTGCAGCCCATCCCGGATCGCTGCAGCCCATCCCGGATCGCTGCAGCAATCAGCCCATCCCGGATCGCTGCAGCCCATCCCGGATCACCAAAGAACTGAGTCAATTGAAATGTGAACATAAATTCTCTACCAATTTTATTTTTTGATTAAAATTTTTAGCGCTAACATGTGAACAAGTTTATTCATGAGTGATTTTAATTTAATTTCTTATGTAATGGAAATTCCATTTTGGACGTTAGCAGAATAAAGACAAAGATTTAAACAGAAACACAGATTTATAATCTGATCCTCCTCCGTCTCTCCACCCTCTTGCTGTCTTCTGTCCATCATCTCTGGAGCTAACTACCGTTTTCTTTGTGCCAAACTCGTTTATTTTGGGTTTTGTTTTATTAATTTGGATAAAGAAACTGAAATGAAGTTTTGTCTGTGACCAGCAGGGGGACCCAGTCGAACCAGGAAACGTTTTTAGGTCCTTTTCTGGTTCGGACATCTGAACCGGACCTGAATGTTCTTGTTGTTAGCTAGCAGGCCAACTGCTGCTGTAGCTCAGCCACTCCAAGACTCCTCATGCTGCCACAGACATCCTGGACCCATCTAAACCCAGTGAACTGAGGTTAACAGGAACGTTTCAACATTTCCCTGCAGCTTGTGGTCCAGCTGCTCACCGTGTGTGGATGTTGTAGATGCTGTAGGACGCCATGAAGGAGTGACGGTAAACCTGCAGACAGAGCAGAGAAGGACGACATCAGCAGGAAATACTCAGGCGGAGCAGCCGCTTTCTGATTCAGGCTGGAGCATCTCATCTGCATGCTGACAGTTGATGGCGAGACGTTTCATTTCACATGGTGGCAGAGAGCGTCTTCAGGTTGGAGACGAAGGGAGGACAAATGTCTTTAGTCCGAACGCCTAAACACAACCCAAGGGAGGAGCGCTGGCTACCAGGAAACACAGGAAACCTCTGGAAATGTTGTAGCTGTACCTAATAAAGTGGCCAGAGTGTGGCCAGGCATTCAGAGCATCGAAGCAGCAGCTACGTTCTGGAACGTTCTCTGCAGAACCACAGGCTCTTCTGACCAGAACAATCAGCTAACTACAAGCTAGCTGCATTTACTAGACGCTAGCTGTGCTAGTCCTAACCCTAAAAATGAACTCCACTAACGCCAAAGCACCAGACCAACATGCTGTTTAGCGTATGTTAACATGCTATTTAATGTGCTAAGTGCGCTAAACCTGTTCAAGGTGAGATGCAGACGAGAAGAAACCAAGATGGCGGCCGGAGAGCATGTGGTTGTCTCTACCAGACTCACCTGCTTCACTTCGTAGGCGAACAGAACGTACTTCATATCTGGAGACAAAGAAAACTTTGCCACGTTGAAATTCACCTGAAACAGCAGAAACACAATAATTCACAATAATTATTCCTTGATGACTTTTTATCATCATTTTACACATTCACATGAAGAACTGCATAGTTAGCTAACACTCTGCCAGCTAGCTTCTATGATCAGTTGCTACATGTAGCGTTAGCTACAGATCATCACAGATGGAGGTGAATAAAATGAACGATTCCTGTTGGCGACACAGTTTGAGGTCTGCAGGGTCAGTTCCCAGCTGAGGAGCTGCGACACGGAGGACGCGCTGCTGTAGAAAGCTAACTCTGCTCTGCAGTGCTGCACTGACTTGTCATCTTTTCAATTCAGTTTAAAATGTTTCCACATTTCTGATGGTTTCTGTTTTCTGGGCATTTCATTCAGGTTCTCCACGTCTCCCTCCATAGCTAAAGTTAGCACTTAGCGTAGCATGTATGTCTCAATGGTGTTAGCAGAGGCGAGAGCGTTGTTGTTTAACACAAATAACCTTCCAGACCACAGAGAGCAGAACAGTTTAACAGCTTTTATTCTCACAGTATATTTAACAAAACATTTTTAGCAGCTCATTTATGGGAGGAACCCGATTTCTGATCAGAGTCCAGATCCTCTGGTGAAATCTCAAGGCGTACCCAGATGGGAACATCGTCTCTCCAACATGTCCTGGTCTTTCTCTAGGTCTCCTCATGGTGGAACATGAACCCCTAACCACACCTCAACTGGCTCCTCTCGATGTGAAGGAGCAGCGGCTCTACTCTGAGTCCCTCCCGGATGACTGAGCTTCTCTCTCTAAGGGAGAGCCCAGACACCCTACGGAGAAAACCCATTTCGGCCGCTTGTATCTGCGATCTCGTTCTTTTGGTCACGACCCAAAGCTCATGATCATAGATGAGGATGGGAACGTAGATCGACCAGTAGATCGAGAGCTTCGCTTTTTGACTCAGCTCTCTCTTCACCACGTCGGACCGGTACAGCGCCCGCTTCACTGCAGACGCTTAAACTCCTCCCCTTGGGGCAGGACATCCCCCCTGATCCTCATCCTGGCTGCCTCAGTGGCAAACTGCTCCAGTGAAAGCTGTCTATCACGACCTGATGAAACCAGTAGAACCACATCATCCACAAAAAGCAGATGTGATCCTGAGGAAACCAAAACGGACCCCCTCCACACCTTGGTTGGTCTACAAACCGATATTCAAGTTATGAACAAAATCGGTGACAAAGGTCAGCATTGGCAAGTCCAACTCTCACCAAAAACGAGCCTGACTTACTGCTGGCAGTCTGAACCAAGTACTGGTACCGGTCAGGGACCCTGTATCAAAGGGCCCTGTACCTTCCTGAATTACACAGCCCAACATCTTCCCCAGGTCTGCAAAATGGACATGCAGACTGATTGGGCGAACTCCCAGCACGAAAACCACAGTGCTCAAAAACCTCAGGATGGACTATCTGATGGTCTCTCCTCTCCAAAACTGCTGGACTGACCGGACAAGGGGGCTGAGCACTGTGACGTAGCTGGAACTATTGATAGATAGGAGCAACAACACCACTCTGAACAAGGGGAACTCCACGCAACGTTGGAGAGTCCATCAACCAACTCAACCAAAAACAACCAGAGCTTTGAGAAACTTCAGAGGGATCTCACTCCCCCCTAACCAGAGAGCCAGAGGTAACAGCATAAAACACGGAGAAATGAGTTTCATCTAGCGGGATAACTTACAAATGTTGTGTTTGGCAGGATGATCTCGGTCTCATTGGTGAGAAGGTTGAACTTGATGACATGGCCGTTGCTGTTCCTGTAGATGACTTCAGAATCTGGAAAGAGAAACACTGAGATGAGGAAATGCTGCTAGAAACATCCAGAAACCATCAGCAACATTCAGAAACCATCAGCAACATCCAGAAACCATCAGCAACATCCAGAAAACATCAGCAACATCCAGAAACCATTGGCAACATCTAGAATCAGTCAGAATGAAGCAGTCGTTGGGTTTTATCCAGCAGAGCAACACTGAAGGTAAAGAGATTTCACTGATCCAGTCTCAGGTTCTGGTTCTGGCGACAGAGTCGCAATCTGGTTCAGAACAAAAATATCTTCACAAGGTGTGAAGATTTATTTGTCCATCCATCCACCCATTGTTCTAGAACGACCCAAACAGAACTGGACCTAAACCAGAACCCTGCAGTTCTTCACATGCCATGTTAATCCCGTTCCTGATCGTGATTGTAAGGTGAGGAACGGTTCTCCATCATGAATCGTGTTTATTGGGTCGGTCTAACCGGCAGGACCGAGCAGAAGCTCGGCAGAACCAGAACTTTCAGGCCTTGAACCCGTCTGCAGTTTCAGGCTGAAGTTGAGCAGAAATCTGTTTCTCTGCCTTCACATTTCTAACAGTTTGCCTGATGGTCCGGCGGTTCTGGCCACAGATAGAGTGACTCCTGAGATGAATAATCAACGTTTCCATGGAGACCAATTAGCGTTGGGCAGGGTCCAGCGGGCGGCGGATGCAGGTAGATGATCACTCTGCCTGCCAGGCATCTTTGTCAGATCCTCCGCTCAGCGTTTCCTTCTTTGTGTCGGTTGATCCTCCGGCAAACTTCCACTTCCTCTTTCCATAATTACCTTAATGAGCCATCGCAGGAACCGGTTCTGGTCCCAGAGTCGGACCCGCTGGGCCGCTCCGCTGTGATTGGGTGCCAGGCTCAGGTAAACCTTCATCCCAGGCTTTGGCTTCAGGTTGAACGTTTGGACCTTCATCTGGTTCCCTCCAGAACGGAAGGTACTGACTTGGCCCAAATGGACCAACTGTTCTGGACTACAAAGCCCAGAATGCTCAGCGGGGCGGACAGGCAGAACTTTGTAGAACCTTTTAAACTGTGAGGTAACTTCCTGCTTTCATGTCTCCAGAGACGGAGGCCTTCGTCCTCGCTGCTGAAACATGGAGGGACCATCAGAACCAGAGATCGGTTCTGATGGAGATAACCGGGTTGACCGTCACAGAACCATCAAGCTGTCCTGTCTGGACCGGTTCTGGAGACGACGCCACACCAAGGTGAGAACAGGACGTCAATCATGTCCGGGTTTGGCTCCAGAACCTCTGTACTCCACCAACTGGACTTGGTTCTGGTGGAAAACTACCGTCTGGATCCTGACTGGATTTCTCTTCATCGACTCCCTGCTAATCCAGATTATAATCTCAGATTATCTCATATATAATCAGAGAGCTGATCGGTCCAGATGTTGCTGACAGAACGTATCGGTACCAGACTTCAGGTTCTGCTGCAGGTTTCTTCCTGTTAAATGAGTGGTTTCCCTCTCCACTGTTGCCCCCTGCTGGTCAGGAGGAGTGATGTCGCCACGCTTTGCTGGGTTTCCTCAGATAGAAACTTTGTACTAATTAGAATCATGAACTGAACTTGATGCTCTGACTGATAACTCAGATCAAAATGAATGAACTTTTCCAGACGAAACGACTCCAAAAGACTGAACTGAACTGAACTGCACGAAGGGGGAAGCGGGTCAGGATTTTCTCATCACTGTGAACTATGGATGGATTCACACCTGCCCTGTTTAGTTCGCTTTAATCAGACTCTAATTTGTTTGTCTAGAAAGTCTGATTCGTTTGGGGAGTGTGAATGCAAATTTGAATCCAAAACTCTGATACGCCTGAAAACCTCGACCTCTGAACCCTAACCCTAACCTCTGAAGTGAACTCTGATGCGGTTGGCAGGCAGTGAGAATGCAAAATGGACCGGAGACTGCTCCACAAGCAGGAAGTTAGCTACAGTGCAGGGCATTCTGGGTAATATATTACTCTCCGCAGGTTAACGGAGATGTTGTGTTGGTTGCCATGGCAACGGGTCTGCGTGCCGACACAGAGAGCGAGAAAAAGCAGAATATAAATGGTTTAAAGTTGTTTTACTGCTTATTTTCCTGTTGCCGTGGCGAACTGCAGCCGCTGTCACCTTAAAACCTTTAATGACAAAAACTAAATTATTTACCTCGTTTTAATAACAATCATCAAACCGTTTCATAAAGCATGATTCATGGTTTGTTACATTTTGACAAACTAATTTTAACAGCGGCAATTATTAATTATTCACCAATATAAAAGAGAAATTTGCTTTGTCCTCATATCCATTGCAATTACTAGAATGTTTGAAATGTGCACACAGAATCATAACTTCACATTAAAATGAGACTTTTCTGAGGTTTTCCATCAATATGATTTGGCTGTGATTTATCTTAAAATAAGGTATTTTATCGATGATGTGCTAAACATTTCTTTTATAAGTTTCCATTTATGTAAGGTGTTTAGAAACAAAGTTTTTAAATTTCTTTGTGTTTTTCTGGCAATTATTACCCAAAAACTGTCAAATTCCATTTATAATTGACTCGACCAATATTTTTCTTCACCATTGCATCAAACTGTGCTAATAAATAAAAAATGCCAGTCACTTGAGGATACTGCCTTAGTGATTAATATTTATGCTCCAGATACTAGATATTCTATTTTGAATTCAATACATTCACTTCTTTAATTGTCGCACCAAATGATTCATATAATAAATGTCGGCCAGGAAACGGGTCAAAATCCTTTTAACACATAAAGACAGAGTTACATCCAGTAACAGTACGCTACACAAAAACAACACATCACAATACTGATCTTCGGATTGGCTGTTAATTTTTCGCTTTAGGTATAAACTACACTCTGTGATTTGGCAACATGGAGCCATAAAATCACCCAATTTAGACAAAAACATACAATACATGCAGGCACAATGCAGCAAGCCTTCAGTCTAAAGGACAATCAGGAACAGAAATCAGTCACATTTGTTGTGTTGATGCATTTTGAGTGATTTTTCCCCTGAGCGTTAAACCTCCACTTGTTCAGTGTGAAGGAAAAGCAGGCTGCCCAGTATGAGCTGATCGGTTTTTCTGATCAGTGATCACTGATACACTTTTTCACAGAAATCGGTCAATTATGATTGGTGGCCGATCGATCGGCATGAAGGGAAATGTTTATTTTCAAGCAGTTTTTAGAAGCAGGTATAGAAGCAGCCTTGGCTGGAGCTCCATGAGGTTCTGGTTCTGGTTCTGATGAGCAGGTGAACGGGTTCCTGTCATCAGACTGAGGCGTGGTGCTGATTGGACTTCTTCTCCCACATCCTGAAGTACCTGTGGTTCTTCATCACAGCTCAGTCTGATGACAGCAGCGTCTGATAAACAAGATCAAAACAATAAATGACTAAATACATGCCGTAATGTTCCATGTTCCATTGTATTTTTATCATGATATTGTTCAAAAAAGACTACAAACATTCTGGAAATGATCATGCAAAGTATTTCTTTTGCATTTGAGTCTTGAATTCCAAAATAAAAGCACAGAAACTTCCCTTCAAGAACATAAATGTATCATTACAACAGTCGCACCAAATGATATTTTCATGTTCAGTCATTTTCAACAGGAAAATAATTTGAATCCTTAAAAAAACAAGCTAGCTTCCCACACAAGGCAAATATGAAATTTATAATCAAAACAGAAAATTGTAGGAATATTTAAATATTAATAGTTTTTTTGAGGTCATACCACATGACACCTAAATATGGCAACTACAGACCTCCTGCTGAAAGTGACACTTTTTCTGAAGTTTGACAAAGATTAACAAACCTGTTGCTGTCTCAGGGGTTCTTGGCAGACTGTTGGATGATGCAACATCCTGTTTGTGACCGGATTTCAAAATATAAGTCCAAAAATGATAATTTCTTGACGGTCGCACCACATGATATTTTGTTAAATGGACATTTTTGGACAAAGTTTGTTTATATATCTCCCGGATGTGGGGAAAACAGTAAAGGTGGACTCATCAGAGAACAATACATGTTTCATATTGTCCACAGCCCAAGATTTGCGCTCCTTGCACCATTGAAACCGACGTTTGGCTTTGGCACGAGTGACCAAAGGTTTGGCTATAGCAGCCCGGCCGTGTATATTGACCCTGTGGAGCTCCCGACGGACAGTTTTGGTGGAAACAGGAGAGTTGAGGTGCACATTTAATTCTGCTGTGATTTGGGCAGCCGTGGTTTTATGTTTTGTGGATACAATCCGGGTTAGCACCCGAACATCCCTTTCAGACAGCTTCCTCTTGCGTCCACAGTTAATCCTGTTGGATGTGGTTCGTCCTTCTTGGTGGTATGCTGACATTACCCTGGATACCGTGGCTCTTGATACATCACAAAGACTTGCTGTCTTGGTCACAGATGCGCCAGCAAGACGTGCACCAACAATTTGTCCTCTTTTGAACTCTGGTATGTCACCCATAATGTTGTGTGCATTGCAATATTTTGAGCAAAACTGGGTTCTTACCCTGCTAATTGGACCTTCACACTCTGCTCTTATTAGTTCAATGTGCAATTAATGAAGATTGGCCACCAGGCTGGTCCAATTTAGCCGTGAAACCTCCCACACTAAAATGAGAGGTGTTTCAGTTTCATTGTCCAACCCTTGTAAATGACAACATTTACCTATAGCTTGTTAATCTGCTCTATTCACAAATGGTTGATAATGTGATTCATAAATATGATTTATCGTTTTAGAGTCGATAGACTAAATAGTTCCGTCTTATTTTTTCCTATATATAAAACTATATATATATATATATATATATATATATATATATATATATAAAACTCTACCAACAAAAATGGAACAAATGTTGCAATTTTGGTCCCCAATCGAACCGAATCTACCGGAAACTCAGGTGTGCAAACGGCCTATAAACCACCTTTCTGAGGCGGTGAGAAGAAATCACAATAAATCCCTATTTTTTTTTCAGTTTGAGTTGGTTTTACAGTCAAACCTGGTTTTACAGTTAAACTGTGTTGTGTGCCGTTTCTGCAGACCTAATGCGGTTCCTCACTGGGAGACGGATGAATAAGATCAAAAGAAATGGCTGCAGTGATCTTTAAAACATTGCTCTGGTTCTCTGCACTTGTCTCTTTAAATAATGAACCATTCAGAGCTAAAAAAGAACAGACTCTAATGTATAATTAATGCTGCACGTCTGCAGCGCCATGAATAATGAAACGACTTGACTCGGAGGTGAAAGATGGCCGCCGCCACCCGCAGCGGCTCGGCTACAGCACTTAGCGGGGCTTCCTTCAAAGTAAAGGTCAGTGTGGCTCGCTTTTAGAAGACTGGATCCCAGATCCATCTTCCTGTTCACCTGCTGGGTTATGGAAGCTTTCATCAGCAGAAATCGTTTTCATATGAGCTCTGGAAGTAACACAGTGACAGCATGCTACATGCTAACAGCTAAACCGCCAGGATCACATTGACAGCATGCTACATGCTAACAGCTAAACCGCCAGGATCACATTGACAGCATGCTACATGCTAACAGCTAAGCCGCCAGGATCACATTGACAGCATGCTACATGCTAACAGCTAAACCAAGGTTCAGAGGACGATGCAGCTGGTCTGGAGGTTTCTGATGTGACAGGAACTGAAGCAGCAGCTGCTGCTGCAGGGAAACATTTTGTGTTTTCTCTGTGATTCACTAGAAAACTTTAATATTTGCTGATAGAAAGACGTTTCCAGCTCCAGGTGCCACGGACGAGAGATAAATCTGCTGGAAGCCGCTTCGGGACAAACGACCTGATAGAAGATTAATCACACACCAGCTGAGTTAGTGTTGCTAGGCAACAGCATTTTAAATGCAGACGCGCTAAGTGCTGCAGACATTAGCGAGTCGCGCAGAGGAAGACTCCAACAGGAACAGCAGCTGAAGGTCCAGATGGACAAACTGCAGCAGGTTGACCAGGATCTAAAAGATTCAAAATCGGATTAAAACATCCAGAAAGTCAGAAACCTGCAGACTGACTGCCTCTGTTTCCACTGTTCATAATAATAATACATTTAATTTGTAATGCACTTTTCATTAACAAAAGTTTCACTGCTACACACACAATCGTGGAGGATAACAGTCACTGTTCCCAGTGTTCCCATCACTTCCTCAGCCTTTCTACTGGGAGAGACAGAACCAACTGAGTCCAGCACCTGGAGAGGAGGCGACCAGGTGACTCGTTACCAGGCGACTCGTTACCAGGCGACTCATTGACCAGGCAACTCGTTACCAGGCGACTCGTTACCAGGCGACTCGTTGACCAGGCGACTCGTTACCAGGCGACTCGTTACCAGGCGACTCGTTACCAGGCGACTCATTGACCAGGCGACTCGTTACCAGGCGACTCGTTACCAGGCGACTCATTGACCAGGCGACTCGTTACCAGGCGACTCGTTACCAGGCGACTCGTTACCAGGCGACTTGTTAACCAGCAGCTGCTGTTGGTCGTCAGTGAATCAGAGTTCAGTTAGGAGAATCAAATCTGGTGGGATCAGCTTCTCAGCCTCAGGATGAAACCAGTTTCTGAGTCTCCATGTGGTTGGAACTTTAGACTCGTATGGAGATCCCAACTGGTCCCAACTGGTCTCAACTGGTTTCTCACAGTAAACCTGTTTCATCTACGTTTCTTTATTTTGAAGCATCAGAAAATTTTTTTGATTTGTTTCCACTTATGAAACATTTTTGTTCCAACGTTTTCGTGAAGCGACCGTTTGGTTTGAGCTGAAACGGGACAGACGACCTCGCCTGGAGGGTCAGAGGTCACCAGGTCACCCCACTCAGCCCGGCAGTGAGGCGTTCACCGACAGACGTAGAGCGCGGCTCTAAGCTGTATATTTCTGACTGTGAGGAATCTCCATGGAAACGGGAAGAAGACGATGAAACCAGCAGCGAAACCAGTAGAGAAACCAACCAGTAGAGAAACCAACCAGTAGAGAAACCAACCAGTAGAGAAACCAACCAGTAGCTCTGAGTAATGAATTATCGGTTTGCTGCTCCAGACGCTGTAACCATCCAACGTTACAAACAGAAACACGTTGCTGTTATGAATCAGACGTGTTTCTGTTTCTGTTGGTTTTCTTTATTTCTGCCATGTTGGTTCTTTTAATCTCATTGTTTGACTTTTGTTTTATTAATATTTCTTTGTTTTTACAGTTTATATCAGGTTCAGTTTCATTTCTTTCTGCCCAAAGAGAAAGTCAGGAGGTTTTCCAGGTTTTCCAGGTAGTGGTTGTATGTATATTTCTGATCCAGGACAGAACAATGAAGTTTAACCTGTTCGTCGCCATAGCAATGCTGTGTAGCGGTTAACGTTCTTCTGATATTAAATGTTATTTAATGCTAATAAAACCTAAAGCCTTCCTTCGTCTCAGGATCCAAACGGATCTATGAACGCTGCATCCTGTCCTGCCATCGCCATGGTAACCAGAGACTCAGCATTTCTCAGAGCGCCGCTCTTTAACCTGAGCAGCTGTTCACTAACCTGGAGCAGAAAACGCTGCAGTTCCAGAAACATGATGAGTTATTAATAACAGCGTGAAGAACGGCATGCTGGGAAGTTTCTCTGATGAACAACGGCTGATTCTCCAGAAACAATCAGGATTTGTTCTCACTTTTAGCTTGATGCTAACTGCTGAACCTGAAGCCTGGCTGCTGTTCATCCACAACAAGCTGCAGAGACGTCGCAACGTTTACAGTCAGCAACTCATCTGGCAACAAGAGTCCAGTCAACCCAACCGTCAGGCAACGCCTGATCAGAGTTAATAATCACCAGAAAACATCTGCATTTAATAATCTGGATCCATAATCCATCAAACTCCCTTCAGTTCTCCCATCTGGACACCAGAGATCAGGCTGACCTCTGACCTCTACCCCGACCCTCCAGAGTCACATAAAGCCGGTTCCAAAGTGGGCCTTCCACCAGCTGCAGAACAATACCAGGACCAGATTACTAATGTGGTTCTACACCACCCGGTTCTACACCACCCGGTTCTACACCACCCGGTTCTACACCACCCGGTTCTGCATTCCTGAACTGAGAGAAGAGACTTTTAACTGCTGCTGCTAGTAGACGGGTTCTGAACCGGATCTGAACAGGACCACAACCAGGAGGGGCCGCTGCTGCTTCCTGCTGGTCACTGACTGCACCTTCATCTCCTGCTGCCATGGAAACCATGAGGGACAGACTTTGATTAGACCAATCATGCAGCTAATTAAATTAATGAAAGAATCTCTAGATGGGGTGAAGCAGCAGAGTGACCCAGAAGACAAGAACAGCCGGTTCTGGTTCTGGAAGTCCAAGGAGCTCCATGACCCGATCATCTTCAGATAAACATGAAATCCTGTTCACTGCAGGCAGCAGAACAGTAAGTGGCTACGACACAGGGCGCCGCGCTGCAGGGGGCGCCAACTCATTTAATTAATCTGTTTTAATAATCGGGTTCAAACCGATCAATTCTTTAATAGAATCAAATTCTCAATAATATTGGAAGTCGGGCGACTTGACAGAACATAAACACTGAGTTTCTGATTAACGGTTAAATTATGACACGATGTTTGATCAGAAAAAAGCAAAAATCCTGAGAGAGTCGGAGGAGAAACCTGAAAACACGACGGGGAACCAGACCGCTTCCTGCTTCCTGTTGGCCGGCTCGCCACTTCCTCCGGGGAGTCGCTCGCCGCTCAGTCATCTGTCAGCTAGCTGCTAGTTCATAGCCATTAGCTGCTAACTGCTGCTAGCACCCTCCAACACAAACAGCTTCAAGCAAATAGTATTGATTGGTTATTGATCGGTGGAGGTTTACTGCAGACCAGAGGGGAACCAGGAGCTGAACTGAGGAAATCGATTCTGAACAATAATCAGATAAAAATATTCTGATGATTATTTTATACAATATTAGAAAAACATTGAAAGATACAAATAAATAAACAATTTAGCTCATTTTAAATGAGAAACTAAACATTTTATTGCCTAAAATTAACAACATAACATTTATTCAGTGAACTGCCACTACTGTAAGCAAGGGTGTTAAAAGTGAGGCGCAGGGGCCATTCATGGCCCCGGAACCGAGTCAGTGCGGCCCCAAAGACGCAAAAATGTCCGATGCAACACAGAGTGATCACCTGGTTTCCTCGTGTTGCCATGGAAACCAGGACCACGGCGTTTATTGTTGAGCAGGGAACAAAACAAAAACACGTTTCTGTAAAGTTAGTTTTTAAAAATGTTTTTTTCCTCTGTGATGATGACTAAAACTCTGGTTTAAATGAGTAAAGTGTATTTTATTATCTGTAGCTGATCATAATTCAGAATGTTTTATTCAGAATGGTGAATCTAAATGGGAATGTCTGGATTAGCATGAAGAGATTAAACATGGCCGCCTGCTTCTGCAGTCGTTCCTGATACAACTACAGCTCTATCAGCTGCCGCTCTACCAGCTGCAGCTCTATCAGCTGCAGCACTGACTGCTGCTGCAACCGTCATATTCCGGCAAAACTTGATCAACAAGGAGCAAGAGGGAAGCTGCTGGTATAATCCACCATTTCCCCCATCAAACAGAGCCGGCAGATTAAACTCAAACCCAGATTAGCTCCGCTCACCGTTGATCCATCGGGCCTCCGGGTCGTGCACCCTGAACTCTGGTCTGAACAGATCCTCCACGGTCAGCTTGGTGTCGCTGCCGGCTTGGCTATCGACTGAAAACACAAACACAAGCAGACAGGTTTCACTTTACACTCTTCATCCAGTTACATACAGTTTGTTTCAAATTAAACATCCATAATTTAGCTGCCTCTGTTTGCCACAGAGGTCAAAGCTCCAGCAGTGGGTCACACGCTCTGTCCTCTCCCTGAGGCTGGGGTTAGGGTTAGGGTTAGGAAAAAAGGTTTTAGCCTGCTCCCTATAGGGAACAGGAGTTGCGCGGTCCGTCCTTCTCCATGTCCCATCAAAATGCGTGCGGGTAGGGGGACGCTGTTTGCGTTTCCTCCCATACCGCACCACCTGCCACTCGTTCTCTTGCCACATTTCCGTTTTTTTGTATTATGTTTCCCGTTAGGCTTTATTACTTAAAAAATATTATGTGAACTATAATTATTTGTTTATATATAATCTGTATATATGTTATTATTATTATGGTCTAATTAGTTATAATTATTTTTTTGTGTCTTTATTATTTTTTAAATTTTTTAGTATTTTTTTTAGAAAAAAGAAATGAAAAAAATTAACAAATATTTGTTTGTTTTGCAAAAAAAAAAGATTAATTAAATGAATTTATTAAGTAAATGTGTGCCAATCGCAACGTTTCGACTTTAATAAGTCTTCATCAGGCAAAGGCACACAAGACGACTGTTCTGTGTTAATGTTCGTCTCTGTCTCGCTGTCGCTCCCTCCTATTTATACTCTCCTCCCCTGGGAGGCTCCACCCCCTACGTTCCACTGCGTGATATTTTTAAATCTTTTACCATGGTTTTATGTGCATTGATTGTTTTTCTATTTTAATTTAGTTGTTGAATATTACTTTTTGTATATAGAAATTTTAATTAAATTAAGATTCAAATTTTAAAATTGAGTATTTGAAATTAAATAAAAATAAAAATAAAAGGACAAAATAAAAGAAAAAAATTAAGAGGCTTAGGGAAAGATTTGAGGTTTAAGATTAGGAAAGGACTAAGGATCAAGGATAGGGTTAGGGAAAGGTCAAGGGTTAAGGATAGGGTAAGGGAAAGGAAGGATCAAGGTTAGGGTTAGGGAAAGGTCAAGGGTCAAGGTTAAGGGAAGGATAGGGTTAGGGAAAGGTCAGGGATAGGGAAAGGTCAAGGGTCAAGTTTAGGGTAAGGGAAGCATCAAGGTTAAGGTTAGGGAAAGGTCAAGGTTCAAGGTTAGGGCCACGGTTACAACAACAAGCTGCAGGACTTCAGCTTCCTGTCATCGTCTCTCAGGCCTCTGGTTGGTTTGGAAACATCTTTTCATCAGTAAATGAAATCAAACTAACTCAGGTTAAGGCTTTTAACCAGCTCCATTGGCAGCTTGACTATAAATCGGAACTAATAATACAGGAGAATTAAAGTGACTAACTATGGAATATATGAATATAAAATAACACACAGGACTCGGATTCTTCCCTGCTCAGGCCGAGTGGGAAGAGATTTAATCGCACGTCTGTGGAATCACAAAACACATCTGCAACAAATATCCAAAATCTCACAGCTCTTACTGGATGCATCACTTTTTATTGGGCTTCATCTCTACTGGTGTGTACTGGAACGTTTGGACCAATGGCATTGCTGCCCTTATTCTGGCTCAACTTGTACTATTTGGGTTTCAGGCCTTCCAGGAATCGGTTTTGGACCTCCTGGAATCGGTTTTGGACTTCCAGGAATCGGTTTTGGACTTCCTGGAATCGGTTTTGGACTTCCAGGAATCGGTTTTGGACTTCCTGGAATCGGTTTTGGACTTCCAGGAATCGGTTTTGGACTTCCTGGAAATCAAAATCTGCTCCATCTCAGCGGCGCCGAAAACAGAAAATCCTTCTGATTCCAGTTGGTTCTGGCCGGTCTTGGTTCTGGCCGGTGTGTCTTCTCTCACACCGGCCAGAGTGACCCGACCGTGAGCCAAACAGCTTGAAAATATCATGTTCTCTCTAACAATAATCACCGATAATCACCAATATTATCACAGCAATATTCAACTAGAAGAACAAAATCTGGACTAATAACTTCTAGAATATTAGATTTTACCACTAATATGATATGACCAGAGTTCTGCCGAGTCAGCAGAACCCGAGGCGACGCTCGCATCACAGACAGTTAGGACACCGGGTCAGAACCGGGTCAGAACCAGCTCTTACCTGGGCTGAGCAGGATGACGGACATGGTGATGAGGGAGCAGACCACCAGTATGACCAGTAGAGCGATGGCGATGCCTTTCCAGTTCCTCTGAGGAGGGCTGACCGCGCCCAGGTCCTGAAACAGCAGAACCACAATTACTCAGCAGAACCGGACCGGAACCAGGACCGGAACTAGCACCACGACCAGGACAAGGACCGGGACCGGAACTGGGACCAGGACCGGGACCGGAACCAGGACCGGAACCAGGACCAGGACCGGAACCAGAACCGGGACCGGAACCAGAACCAGGACCAGGACCGGAACCAGGACCCGGAACAGGACCGGGACCAGAACCAGAACCACAACCGGGACCCGGAAAAGGACCGGAACCAGGACCGATACCAGAACCAGGACCCGGACCGGAACCAGAACCAGGACCGGTTAGGTTTAGAACCAGAACCGGAAGCAGAACCAAGCCCAGGACCAGGACCGGAACCAGGACCAGGACCAGAACTGAAACCAGGACCAGAACCAGAACCAAGCCACCTCTGTTAGCTAAGGTAATCTTGATCACAATTTGTTTCACAATTGAATGAAAACTGAATCCTGTTTCGTCATCATCTGTTCAGTGATTGGATGGTTCGGAGTCTCCTGGTGACATCATAATGTAGAGCGTTGTCATGGTAACTGATCTGATTATAGATAATAGATGCTAAATATTAGGAGTCCAAGGACTGAACCGTGGGGAACGCTCTGCTGGGACCGGACTGATCCCAGACCGGACTGGTCCTAGAGTCCAGTCATCACACTTCAGGATGTTTAATGCAGCCAGACTATGAAACTTAAACATGAATTTTCCATCTGCCATAAACGGAGCGCCGCGGCAGCCATCTTTACTGCCGTAAACGTCATGGCGACAGGCTGCAGGTCGCTCCCTCATCCTGATAAAATCAGATTTTCAGTCTTTATTTTTCTGAGACATCAATAAAAAGAAAAAGGCTTAAAAACCAAATGCTGCTGATGTGTGGCGGGGTGGCTGCATCCTGCGTTGCCTAGCAACGGAGCCAATTGGAAATGCAAATCTGACCAGCAAACAAACGCATCAACAAGAAAATGCCATAAAGAGAAATAAGCAACAGAAAACAACCATTGGAAGCAAAACATGAGCAGAAATGATGATAAACTGAAGCAATAAGGAAGTGATGGGAGACGAAGTGGTTCCTCCTGGACAGAAGTTAGGAACAGGAACAGATCGATGCTGGACTGAATCGTATATTACCTCTAGAATTACATATTGCATAGAGAAAAGTGAATGTTTGAGCTATTGTTAAAATCTGTGCCACAGCTGTGATGCAATAAGATTATTTAAAACCAGCACCCTGACCCGGTAGGACATTTGGGAATGCAGCCACTTCCACTCTGCTAACTTGCTTTTAATTTTTTGCTGAATGTTTTCCCAGCTCTTACTCACAATATCTTTATTGCCTAAAAAAAACACACCAAGATATTTAAAACCGTCTTTCTTCCAAAAAATACCTTGAGGGAGAACTGGGAGCCCGTCAGACCACTAGCCAACGGCCAGAGCTTCGCTCTTTCCCCAGTTCACCCTCGCAGCGGACAAAGTAGAAAACCTTTCTGTGATCTTGGTTAAAACAGTGACATCTTGGTGATCTTTTATAAAAAACAACAACATCGTCAGCATAGGCAGATAAAACCACATTGTTCTTAAAACCAGGTAAATCCAGACCATAAACACTTGAGCGTATTTTCTGGAGGAGAGGTTCCAGGGAGAGTGCGTAGAGCATCCCCGAGAGCGCGCAGCCCTGTCGAACGCCTCTACACACCCTAAAAGGAGCTCACAGGCTACCGTTGATCTTCAGCACACTCTCAATGTCACTGTACAGAACCTGGATCTGGGCAATAAGACCCTCGCTGAGCCCAAACCCCCTCATGGTTTTCCAGAGGAAGCTGTGTTCAACGCGGTCAAAAGCCTTTTCTTGATCTAGTGAAATCAAGCCAGTTTTTAGACCCAATGAACCAGAGACCTCCACAACGTCCCGAATGAGGTCGATGTTATCCTCCATGGACCTCCTGGGGACGCAATAGGTCTGATCCCGGTGGATGACCTGCTCCATAGCTTTCCCCAGCCTCGTGGCCAGGACCTTGGAGAGGATCTTATAGTCGGTGCAGAGGAGGGACACGGGGCGCCAGTTCTTTATCTCCTGCAAATGCCCTTTTTGGGCAGCAGGGTGATGACCGCCCTTCGGCAGGACAAGGGGAGTGAACCAGTGTGCAGACACTCGTAGACGTCGAGCATGTATTGGGCCAGAAGATCCCAGTAGGCCTTGTAAAACTCAACCGTGAGCCCGTCAATGCCCGGGGACTTCTGGCCCTGCATACTGAGGAGGGCTGTGTGGAGTTCCTGGATCCCCAGGGGGCGCTCCAGGCCGGTTTTGGTCTCTTCGGAGACCTGAGGCAGTTCACAGCAGAACTCCTCTAAACGTTCCTCGTTCTCCTCATATTCGCTGTGGAACAGAGAACGGTAAAACTCCACAGCCCTCCTCCTGATCTGCCCTGGTTCACTCAGTTGCTGCCCTGTGTCCGACAGCAGAGAGTGGATCTGCTTCCTCTGCCCGTGTTTCCTCTCCAAGCTGAAAAAAAAGCCAGAGGGAGCATCCATCTCCGTGAGGTTCTGGATCCGGGACCTGACCAAAGTGCCTTGGACTTTATTCTCCAGCAGGTTTGCTAAAACTAGCCGTTTAGATCTGAGAGCTTCAATGTGCTCTCGATTTCCTGTGGATTCACTAAGTTGTTCTAATTCCACGATGTTCATCTCCAGATCCCTGATAGATCCGGTAATGTCACGGGTAACATTGATAGTGTGCTGCTGACTCAGCAGTTTTATCTGAACTTTCCCATGGTCCCACCACTGTCTCAGACACGTAAAATCGGACTTTCTTTGTCTAAAACCAGTCCAAAAATAACCTAAAATCTCCTTAAAACCCTGATCATAAGTTAAAGCTGAGTTAAAATGCCAGTAAGCGCTTCTAGGTAAAATGTTTCTGATAAAAACCACCTAAAAGCAACGAGTGATCGGTAAAAGCCACCGGTAAAATCTGGCATGTTTTAAACACATTAAAATGATGTTTAAAACAATAAAAACGATCAAGTCGAGCTAAAGAGATTCGGTTTTCCTTAATGTGGGACCATGTGTGCTGCCTGGAGCCTGTTCATCCTCCTCCATACGTCCACCAGGCCGTAAGACGAGACCAGTTGACCCAGAGCATGTTGGGCTGCTGGATGCGGCTCTGCATGATTACGATCTAAAAACCCGTTTTCTGTACAATTAAAATCCCCGCCTATAAAAACATAATCCTCAGACCCACAATCGCCCAACCTTTCCCCAATTTAAAAAAAACGCTTTTTCTCTGCATTAGTGATAGGAGCATAAATATTAATAAAAACCATGTTAAAATGATCAAACTTTGCTCTGACTAAAAAACACCTCCCCTGAAGGACGTGTTGAATTTCTGTAGTGTTTGGGGTGAAAGCTCTAGAGAACAGGAAGGCCTCGTCCTCTGGGAGGTGCTGTGGTTTAACATGACCTCCCCCTCCACTCTCTGCTCCAGTCGGTTTCACTCAAAATCATCACTGCGAGTTTCTTGTAAATAAATGACATCAATTCTCTTTTGGTTCAGTGTTTGATAAATTAAAGCCCGTTTCTCAGCCTCCCTCGCCCCGTTAAGATTCAAAGATGCTATTTTAAAAGAATCCATGTTGAGTAAGAAGCTAAAACCAAGACACCAAAAAACGATCAAAAATAATAAAATGCTACTGTGCATCATTCTAATCATAATTGTTTTCTGACTGTAGACATTATTTTCTTTAACCTAAAAACCTCCTGATCTGATAAACCTGATCCCTCTTTGTTCCTGATATGACGCCTTGCTGAGAAATAAAATAATCTTAAATTAGGAAAATAACTTTCAATTTTTATTCCTCCAAATCCTTTAGTTTGCTGTAAAAAAGTTCTAAAAGATTCTGCAGGGTATCTTGGTTCTTTACTGCTAGTTTGAGACACAGAAACCTCTCTGGTGTCAGAGAACCAGCTCTCAGCGTCGCTGCTGACCAGCCTGCTGACCAGCCTGCTGACCAGCCTGCTGACCAGCCTGCTGACCAGCCTGCAGCCAGCCTGCTGACCTGCCTGCTGACCAGCCTGCAGACCTGCCTGCTGACCTGCCTGCTGACCAGCCTGCTGACCAGCCTGCTGACCTGCCTGCTGACCAGCCTGCAGACCAGCCTGCTGACCTGCCTGCTGACCTGCCTGCTGACCAGCCTGCAGACCTGCCTGCTGACCTGCCTGCTGACCAGCCTGCTGACCAGCCTGCAGCCAGCCTGCTGACCTGCCTGCTGACCAGCCTGCTGACCAGCCTGCTGACCTGCCTGCTGACCTGCCTGCTGACCAGCCTGCAGACCAGCCTGCTGACCTGCACAGCATCACCACATTCCTCCTTTTGCTTCGCCTGTTTATCGGGGCAGAAGCCTCCAGCTCCATCACCTCCTCTGCTTCACCTGTCTCTCCCTCCACTCCAGCTCCAAAAACGACTCTACACTTTTCTGTCCATCCTTCTGTCCGTCAGCCTCCACCTCTCCTCTCCCTCCCTGATCTCCACACACTAAATACTCTTCATCGCCCCTCAGCCCCTCCTGCTCTCCCTGCACACCGTCTCTCCATTTCACTTTCACCCTCATCACCCCATCACGCCGTGCTCCCATCCGTTCCCACACATCCACTGATTTTCAAAGTTTTCTCACTGTCCACTACTGACTCCTCTTCCTCCTCCTCCTCCTCCTCGCTTAGCAGCAGTGGAACTCGGAGGGGTCGGTGTTATAGATTAACTGGTGGCGGCAACTGGGAGACACAGATG
Source organism: Xiphophorus couchianus (assembly GCF_001444195.1). NCBI lineage: Eukaryota > Metazoa > Chordata > Actinopteri > Cyprinodontiformes > Poeciliidae > Xiphophorus > Xiphophorus couchianus. Next base: position 37,122,721 of record NC_040234.1, read on the forward strand.
TTTGTGTGGGCGTGGCTTTTTAGGACCCCTTTACGAACCAGGAAGTAAGCAATGCGATAAGCTTAAAGAACTACAAATCTTTGCAAAATACGATCCGATTCCATAAGACAACCATTAAGATCTCGGGAATAACTAATTAGAAAGACTTTTATTGGTCTAACATGGCATGTTGCCTTATTTATTTTTTTACATTAATCTGCAAAATCACCAAAACAGGTAAATTACGCAGAATTTGTCCTGATTTCTGTGTTGCTTCAGAGGTTGAAACTCATCAAAGGAAGATGGAAAGATGCCATAAACAGATCTGAAAGCAAAGATTAATCCCTGAAAGCCACATAAATGTTGAAGACCCATGGGATTAAAATAAAATGTTTAAAAAGATCGACTGGCTGTTGTTTTCCACATCTCCCTCATATTGTATATTTCAATTAGATATCCACAGAAACTATAGCAAAATCTTTTTAGACACTGTTTTTGTAACATGTTATAGTTTATTTCCTAGTTCATTTACAGAAGACATGGCAGATCTATGTTGCAGTGTCATTTCTTCTTTATTGTTGATATTGTAATGACACCAACACCGCAGATGTAGTCCCGCCGAACAGAGTTTATTAAAATATTCCTGAGGCTGCAGCTCACGCCTCCAACAAACTGGTTCACTCAACTGATAGCTTCACTGCTAACCCAACTCTGAACTCTCCCCACTTCCAGTCCTGGTCCTGCCCTCCACCGATCCCCCGCCCACATGACGGGCCCATCACATGAGAGTGGGAGCCAGCGGTCAGACAGGGGAAGCCCATAACTCTACATATAACAAAAAGGATCACAATGCAACTTATAACAAATGCACATAACCATATGGACCCCAGCAGAATTACAACACAGAATTGTTGCAATATTTTTTCTCATAATTTAACTAAACATCTTTATTCTTTTCATCAAGTGACTAAAACTCAACTGTAAGAGACAAAAAACTATTGTCTTTTATACTTTTACATCAGAAACGGTTCAAATCTTCACTCAAACTGAGATTCTGAAAGTGTCACCAGTTAATCCAGGTTTGCCTCTTAAAGCGCAGAGTGTCTGATCGATCAGGATCAATAACAGGTGATTATTGGACTTTTGTTGGCCGATATAGTTTAGTGGATAAAACAGCTCTCTGAACTCAGCGACCAGTGGTACCAGTTCAGTTAGAGATTTAGTCTGATTTACTTTTTGGACCAGTTTATTTTACTGTCTAAAAAATAAAATCCACTTGCTGCCAACGTTTTGAAGGTAACATCGTTTAACAGGTTTGCCTGGCAAACTTTTAACTGTAAGGATTTTGTGAAATTACTAAATTGCACAGCTTTGCGTCTGCAGCCCAGTGAAGGTGCAAACGAAATAAAGTGGCTTCCATTAAATGAGCAAAGAATTAGTTTGTATGATATCAGAACTGTTTACATTTATTGACATGTTTGCAGAACAAGTCAGTCAATATAAGACAGAGAAAATGTAAAATAATCGTCATTATTCTAAATGCTGGGTGATGGTAGAAATTCTTACAGTTTAGCTCAGTCTCCTCCTGAAGTCTGGTATATTTTGGTGATATTTCAATATATTCTTGAATATTCCTTCACATACAAAGAATTATGATTGTTTTGAAGAGATCATAGAGAAAGAGACATTTTCTACTCTGTTTATTTTTTTTAGTATACTACATAGTTTTTGGTTCCTTTATTAGAAGGCTTAATCAATTTTTTGTGAGGTCTGTGTGTCTCAGACCTCAAAAGGGGGACTGTTGAGGAAAAATGATTATTTTTAGTGCTTAATACAGTTAATCTTACGGCATGTGTAAAAGGTATATTGAACATTCTTATTTTGAACAAATTTCTTAATTTGGAACAGGTTTGTGTTAAGGATTTAAAACTAAACCAGATGGGCAAGTATTCAAAGTGCAGGGACCGGATGCAGATCAGGGGGAATCTCTCGGTGAGGCTCCCGCTGTGTTGTCAGAGCACAGGAGGCCGTAAAATTAGCATCTCCTCCAGGGCAGTATCATTTGAGCCTGGAGGAGAGAAGCCTGTTTGGTTCACAGAAGATCAAAAGTCTTCCAGAAACCAACATCTGGGATGGTGTAAAACTGAATACAACATAGAAGGTTGAAACCACTAACATTTAATTTCTAAGACATTTTTCTAGGTACTAATAGCATGTTTTTATTGAAGATTGTATTATCTAATTGTAGAACTACTAATCTAGTAAATGATGAATGTATTTGAAAATTGTACTATCTGTGACTATATCAGAATCAAAGGGAAATTGTTTGAATGAAAATGTTTTGTTTAGTATTAGAAAATTGCTCAGGAATTATGCTAAATGGGGTTTTGTGAAGATAACCTTTCCTTGAACCAAAATTACTGGATTTAAGTTTCTCCTGAGAATTTATGAAGGAGAGATAACGGGAGAGACTTCGGATTCCACAGAAATCTTATCTCATGTTTTTCTTTACCCAAATGACCGTAGAACCACAGGGGGCCAGGACGCAGCTGTTGGCTCTTTTGTTGAAACAGGGAGCAAATGGCCTTTGATCTTTGGCGTAAATTAGGGGGAGTTCTAAGTTTCTCTGAGTGTCCAAGGTAGCTTCCAGTTGGTCAACCAGAGGTACGCCTTAATGGAATATATTAAAAAGAAAAGACACACCTTCAGTATAAGACTTTGTGCACAGGAGTAAAAATTCAGAGAGCTGCCACTATTTTGCTTTTTTGCATCAGCTCTCTCCAAAGACGCGTCTTTGTTTGTCTGTCTTGTCTGTCTTTGTCTGTATAAGGTAATGAATGTATTTCTCTGTTCCTCTGCAGCTTTGTTGTTGATTCATGCGTTGTTTTGTATGGGATTAAACTCTGTAACTCTGTGACGTTAACACGCATTGTTGTTTCCTTGTGGCCGCACGCCGCCCGCTGGGAGTACCTGGGATCTAGAGGAAGAGAGAGCCAAACTATTTTCCAAAGTTAATTTTTAAATTATTCTTCCTTAACAAAGTGTTAATAAATCACATTACAGGAACTTGAGAATCAATTCCAATATTTTTCCTGATCAGTGCTGGTTACCTGTCAACAAGATGGCGGCGCGCGTAGACGCAGCGGCTCTGTGCTCACCGACTCAAAGTTTGTCTTTTCCACTTTGCTGGTTAAAAACACCTACAAGCAACAGAATTTACTGGCCATTGGTCAAGCAATCGGGGAAAGTCTGTCACAGGAGCTTTTCCGTGTCCACAACAACATTCCAGTCGATATTGCTCGGATACCGGGCTCTCCCTGGATTACAATCCCAGTATCTACGACAGGGCGACGGCGCAGAGATCGTAAACAAAAGAGGGGGCGTCGCAGCGGCGTGTTAGCGAGGCCCAGGAAACAGCCACACAAACCACCGCTACCAAGCATCTTTCTCTCCAACGTGAGGTCTCTCGCTAACAAACTGGACGAATGGAAGCTGTGGATTGCAACTGACAACCTCATCCGGGAATGCTGCATTCTGTTGATCACGGAGACGTGGTTAAATCCAACCATACCGGACCCGGAGATCGAGCTAGCAGGCTACACAGCACACCGACAGGACCGATCAGCGAGCGCTGGTAAGAAAAGAGGAGGCGGACTATGAGTTTATGTAAATAACAGCTGGTGTACGAACTCCACAGCAGTTGTTAGCCACTATTCTCCAGGCGTGGAGTTCATCACAATTAAATGCAGACCCCGATACCACCATTCTACTCACTGCGGTTTACATAGCACCGGATGCTAACGCTAGCTCGGCCGTGGGACTCCTGCATGATACTATCAGCAACAACCAGAACAAGTACCCCGAGGCTGTTCACATCGTCTCTGGGGACTTTAATCATGCTGATCTGAAATCAGTCCTCCCCAAACTCCATCAACACTAAAGTGCACAACCAGGGGTGATAAAACTCTGGACAAGCTGGACACAAACATCAGACAAGCATACAGGGCTAAACCCTTAGCACACCTTGGCCAGTCTGATCACGTGCCCCTGCTACTGATCCCTGCTTACACCCCCTGCGGAAACGTGTCCCCAGTACAACCCGGACTGTCACCATCTGGCCTGAGGATGCCTCTCACCAACTACAGGACTGCTTCCAGAGAACTGACTGGGAGGTTTTTGCACATCGGGACCTGGAGAACTACACCTCAGCAGTCTTGGACTACATCAGGTTCTGCACGGACAATGTCACCAGGAACAGACTCATCAGGATCGATCCGAATAGGAAACCCTGGATGACTAAGGAGGTCCGGGGCCTCTTGAAAGCCAGGAACGCTGCTTTCAGGTCTGGGGACAAAGCACTCTACAGTTCTGTCAGAGCCAACCTGAGAAGAGGCATCTGCCAAGCTAAGGCATCATACAGAGGGAGAATAGAGAAGCAGCTCAGGAGCAACAACACCAGGCAGGTGTGGCAGGGTGTTCAGCACATCACAAGCTACAGATCCAGCAACCAGCCATGCAAGGAGGGAACCACTTCCCTGGCAGAGGAGATGAATATCTTCTTTGCCCGCTTTGAAGCGACACTTACCACAGCTCCATCACAGCTGCCTGTCCACAGCAGCTCTGCTCTCACAGTAGAGGAGTGTGAGGTGAGGCAGGTGATGAGGAAGGTGAACCCAAGGAAGGCTGCGGGACCTGACGGTGTGTCGGGACGGGTGCTTAAAGACTGTGCAGACCAACTGGCTGGAATCTTCACAAAGATTTTTAACCAGTCCCTGTCTCAAGCCACTGTCCCTCCCTGCCTAAAGTCCTCTACCATTGTCCCCCTGCCGAAAGAACCAACATCAACACCCTGAACGACTATCGTCCAGTGGCACTCACACCGATCATCATGAAGTGCTTGGAGAGACTGGTGTGGAGTCACATCCTCGCTGGCCTGCCTGCTGAGCTGGACCCTCTCCAATTTGCCTACAAAGCAAAGAGGTCCACAGAGGACGCTGTATCCACAGCACTTCATGCTGCCCTGACCCACTTAGAGAAGCAGGGGAGCTACGTCAGAATGCTCTTCGTGGACTTCAGCTCAGCATTTAATACCGTACTTCCCCAACGTCTGGTGTCCAAGCTAGCAAACCTTGGGCTCCCATCAGCCACCTGCAGTTGGATCCTGGACTTCCTAACAGGTCGCTCCCAGAGGGTCAGACTGGGCCCAAACACCTCCACTGCTCTGAGCCTGAACACCGGATCGCCACAGGGTTGCGTGCTCAGCCCACTTCTCTACACCCTCTACACTCATGACTGTATCTCCAACCACCTCAGCAACAAGATCATAAAGTTTGCAGATGACACGACTGTTGTTGGTCTCATCTCAGGCAGGAAGGGGGAGCTGGAGTACAGGGATGAGGTGAAGCGGCTGTCAGAGTGGTGCAAAGTCAATAACCTGCTCCTCAACACCTCCAAAACAAAGGAGCTGGTGATCGACTTCAGGAAGAACAAAACGGACATCCAGCCTCTCACCATCAGTGGGACCTGTGTGGAGAGGGTCCCAGTGTTCAGGTTTCTGGGCATGGAGTTGGAGGACAAGCTAACCTGGAGCACCAACACCAAGGAGCTGTTGAAGAAGGCACAGCAGAGACTGTACTTTCTGAGAATATTCAAGAAGAACCATCTCCCCTCAGACCTGCTGCAGGCCTTCTATCACTGCTCCATAGAAAGTGTGCTCACATACGGTCTGTGTCTGGTACGGCAGCAGCACATCTGTGGACAAGAAGGTGCTCCAGAGGGTTGTTAGGGCAGCAGAGAGAACCATAGGCTGCCCCCTCCCCACTATGGAACAGATTTACACTTCCAGGCTCCACAAGAAAGTTTTGGACATTTTAAATGACTCTTCACACCCTGGCCATGGTCTCTTCCAGCTGCTGCCATCAGGCAAGAGATACAGAGCAATAAAAACCAGGACAAATCGCCTAAAACACAGTTTTTACCCGATGGCAATCATGGCACTAAATTCAAAGGCATAAGAACTTCTGCTCTTGACATCACTTTGTTAAAAATGTCAATTCTGTTGCGACACCTCCAGGCGCTGCAACCATCTTCTGATGTCTAAGTTTATTTCTCATTTTGTACTATTTATTTCTTTATCTTTGGATATTATGTATATACACATAACCTGCATCTTAACTCGAGTCGAGCAAATCTCAATCTGGTTGTAATCTGTTGATGACAATGACAAATAAATCTTATCTTATCTTATAAGATAAGGTTTTTTTCAAGATGGTGCCGGCACAGCTGGCTGCTTGCAGACGCAGCTCCCGTCATGTGTGTTAATCTGTGTATATTTGCTGTAACCGATTAAGGATCCGTGCTTAAAGAACCCATGGATCGTCGGTTGGGCTGTCCGCGGTGGCTGGATGTGGTTCTGTCGCTGTTCTCCGCGTTCTTCTGCTGCTTTTTCTGCTCTTTGTTGTGGAGAACCTCGCCGAACGGAGTAGCGGCATTGTTTGCTTGCGTGAACGGCTGATTGTGCTGTGTGGGCCTCTGCTGCTGCCCGGAGACGGGCCTGTGGTTCCGGAGGAGTTATGGAGGAGACAACGGGGCTGCAGGTCTGGAGTAAAACGGAGGGAGAAGAGGAGACGGCACAAACCAGCGGTACCGGCGATTGTTGTGGGGAGTGTGAGGTCTTTGGGGAATAGGACAGACGAACTCACGGTGCTGGTGAGGACCCAGAAGGAGTACATGGAGTGCAGTATCTTCTGCTTCACGGAAACCTGGCTGCACTCGCTTATTCTGGACTACAGCGTGGAGGTTCCTGGATTTTCCCTTCCAAGAGTCGGAAGAAGAAGGGCGGCGGGATTGCACTTTATGTGAGTGAGAGGTGGTGTAATCCCGGTCATGTTAACGTGAAGGAACAGATTTGTAGCCCGGACATTGAACTTCTGGCTGTGGGAATGCGGCCATATTATTTACCGAGGGAGTTTACGTCCGCCATTTTGATGGCTGTTTTCATTCCCCCATCAGCTGATGCAGCGGTGGCCTGCGACGTCATCAGCTCTACCGCAGCCAAACTCCAGACTCAATACCCGGACATTGTTATTGTGTCTTGTCTCTTGTCTTGTCTCTATGCTGTAACTGCGAAGTAATTTCCCTGCTGGGATGAATAAAGTACTTCTATTCTATTCTATTATAAAAAGCAGAAACCTTCCACTTATTGTGGTTGCCTCATGTTAATTTCATGAGCTGGAATTAATTTATTCTGGTGAAGCTGAATGTGAATGGGATTGTCATGTTACTCATTGATCTGGTTTTGCTCCAATGTGATGTTTTCAAAGCGAACTCAACGCTGCTCTGTAGAAACTTGTTTTGAAACATAATTTTCACGTGCAACATTAAACATATTTGCTTCAAATGGAATTTATAGTAAAGTTTTGCAAACGGTTTTGTCACACAAGTAGCATTTTTAAACAGGCATCAACACAGCCACCTACAATTTAGAAACATCTGCGGTGCGCAAAGGTTTCAACCAGTTAATTTAGCCACCAGTTAATCTATAACACCGGTCCGGCCCAATGTGACCCTCCTGACCACAACCAAAACACTTCATGTTGGAAGATGTGGCAAACAAGATGTCATCAAAATCATCTATTCTGACATGAAAGCGCAAATTAAGTTCTTTGTGGCGTCGATTTAACAACATGAACAGAAACAACGTGTTTTAACAAAGGTGATTTACACCCGGATGGAACTTTTTTAATCGGTGACATCACCTTGCCGTGTGGAGACAGTTGTTTAACCAAAAACTCGTCATTAATGAACGGAGGGACCTTTGACAGAGTTACCTTAGTTGTGGCGAAACCTGTAAAAACAAGCCGTTAATAGAAATGTCCGCTTCCACCAACTGCTGAGCCTGTTCAACTTTCTCAACGAAACATACGGCAGCTCCACTCATTCGAGCTGCTGACCTAATGGACCTTACCACAGGGCCGCGTTTCATTGGCTGATGCCCATTCTACATGGTCGTCTCACAAACACACTTAGCTTCCCGTTAGCTAAGTACAGCATGATGGCAGAACTGATACAACTTGTACACCTTGAAGCCTGTCTGCTACACAGTCTTACGTTAGCTAAACAGATCAATATGCAATGTGTCTGTATCTGATATACACTAAAGATTTTATTTTAGCAGAAAAGGCTTTGGACTAAACGGTTACTCGTGTTAGCCACGTTAGCACCAAGTACAGCTAGTCAGTCAACCATCGCTGTGTTCAGGGAAGCTCTGATTAATAATCGAGAAATAAATATCAAGCCTGGAAACTTGATATCGTAACGGACTGAATGTTATGTTTTTACCGTCTTTGCTCGTCTTGCGGGGAGCAGGCGGTTGCCATGGTAACAGGTGTGCTTAAACTACAGAGAGAGAGAGTAAAAAGGTAGGAGTGGTTTTGAGTTGATCACCTGTTCAGGTTATTTTACCTTTGTTTCCCTTTGCTGTGGCTCATTACAGCCGCTGTAGTTTCTAAACGTTGGACTACCCAGATAGCACAGAATGATTGAAACAACATTGAATCAATGTCAGCCAGAAACATTGAATCAACGTTGAACGCTGACATTGAAACAACATTGAAAGTGGTCGGTGACTTGTATGTTGAATCAACGTTAGGGTTTCAACCATAACTGACATATCAATGTTGATTCAACCATCATCTGTATGTCAACTTGTATGCATATTTGTGTTGATAGTACATTGAATCAGTTATGAATCAATGTTGATTCTACATTATATCAATGTTGAGTCAACCATCATCTGACTGTGGTTCTGCACACATATGTCGGTTGATTCTACGTTTAATCAATGTTGATTCAACAGTCATTCGACTGTGGTTCTGCACACATATTTCGGTTGATTCTACATTGAATAGGTTAGGAATCAACGTTGATTCAACCTTCATCTGAACGTGGTTCTGCACGCACATTTGTGTTGATTCTGCATTCAATCAATGTTTATTCAACCATCATAACCATCATCCTGAAATAAACCACATAAAAATACCATGGCAGTGCTTAAATATTTTATTTAATTTCAGTCTTCTGGCCGTCCCTTTGGTTGCCTTTCAATGCCTCCCTCCCGGTCTGGTGCATAGTGAAACCATTTCTTTACTGTTTCGCTGTAATTTTGATCAGTTAGGCCTGGTTCGAATTGACGAGCAGCAACTGAAAGACACAAAAGAACATCATTACGATAGAGGGTATCTCACATAAAATTTCTTATTATCCCCTACCCTCACTTTGTTTAGATTCTGATTCACCAACAGTCTCATTTCCTACAATTAAAATTCAAAGCCCTTTTCCAGTAGAGGAAGCTCACCTAATATGCACTCTTGCAGGATTGTGTCCTTGAATGGCTTTTTACTCTGGGAATGCCTATGTTTCTTCCCAGCCCAGTTGAACTGACTTGCCAGGGCATTTCTCATACAAGTTATCAACATTCTTCTTATCATGTTGGCTGAATTGGTGCCTCCTACTAGAGCCAGTCGAGCAATCTACATCAGAGACAAGTACATGAAGGCATAGCATTACACAGCAGCATTATATCATGTAAATTAAAAACACAGCAGAGACATAACCTTGTTTTGATACTGTATTTATGCTTATGCACTGATATTCCACTCCATAGTGTTCATTCATGGTCATGGATATTAGCGTTATTAACCATCCTGGTCCCAATTTGGGTTAGGTCAAAATTTAAATCATCTATGTGAATAATTGCAAAATGTTTCATAAATAGCACATCTACAAGCTCTGTGACATGTTCAGAACTTGTAGATTACAATTTGTGTTCAAGTAGCTAAAGAGCTAACATTTTGCCCTTAGAAAAAGACTCACACTGACATAATCTACATTGATGCTGATCAGTCTTTCAAATGAATTACCATCTTTTGACGCACTGTCTCTTCAATCAGTAATGACTCTGCTTTACTGAAATCTTCTTCACTTTCAATTGGCAGCTGGAAGGGGAGTACAAGGTTTGCTGGTCCTTGTGTGCTACCTGGTGTAATGTTACTCTGAGCCAAATTGTTCTTAATGAATTGGACATCTCTGGATAGATCCTTCACAATCACAAGAGCTTCAGCAAGCATCGATGTCATCTTATGGATAGCGAGGTCTTCAGGAGAACATTAAGAATCTTTAAGTGCAACATCAAAATAACCTGAAAATGACACATTACAAATACATTATGTCCAATAGACTTGCCTCTCAAAAGCTGCCCATTATTGTTGGCCCTTTGTGTGGTTGCATCTGCAAAACACAAATATTCATGCACAGAAGTTTAAAGGTTAGGTGCCAAAATGACACCGACTTTCTTTAGGTGTGAAATGTTTCCTACAGATCTTTTATAGATAAGGACATTTCTGCATCTAATCAGGAGAGAACTCTGATGAGTGGAATACACAAGATCACAATGGCAAAAAGAAAATACTGTCAGGGCTTTGTGTTATGTTTGCCTTTAAAAAATAATGCATAAGTGTCAAAGCATTTAAAGAGTTGGTGTCATTGCTCACACAGATGTGAGCAATGACCACAGTTCAAATATAGACACAACCTCACACATTCAGATCACAAAATGTCTACAAATGTTGGATGACTGTCTTGATACCTTCGAAACCTTGATTAGGCGCTGAATCCAATACATCATTCAGGTCGGAGTTTGCTTTTAAGTGAATAAGAAATGCAAAAACTTAGCTAAAGTGAATTCATTAGTCAACACAGATCACTGTATATGTATGTAGTAAAGTGGGTTACTCTGTGATATATCCAATGGCAGCCTATTTTGTGCACATTGTGAGAGACCAGGGCGATGGTTATACTGCCTTGAGCTGCATCCAGACAACCCTGTAGATATAGTTACATTTCGCAATAGTTTACAAGTGTAAACACAAGATACATAATCTAAATGTTTGATCAAACTAACTAATTAGCCAGAATCACTAAGATACCCATCACTATTACTGAAAGAGTACAGTATCATACCAATACTTGCACTTTGTCGCTGTGGATTCTGCAACTTGTGGTACTGGACACAGTGGGCTGTAGCAAAACCTGGCATCTCAGCTTGAACACAAAGTAGGAAATACACAAAGCAGTGAGGTTATTACTGTAACCTTCCATATGAGAAAATGTGAGACTTATATTCAGCTGACTGCTCTATATTTAAAGCATTGCTTTGACATCACAGTCTTATGAGACTGCTTGACGACTCACCATTAAGAACTTCATCAGCTAGTGATTGTTGGTAGTTGCTAGCAACAAGATCTACTAAGAAAAATAGGAAATAATTAAGAGCTAAAACTATACACAATTAGTTTTAGCTCTAAGTGCTAAAACTATACACAATTTCAGCAAGAAACACAATTTCAATCAAATTAAAATGTCCTTTTATTGGTACACTGTTATATGTAATTTCTTTTTTGACTGTGTAGAAGTGAGCATAGTGTCAATATAAAGGAAACAATACCTGGACATCCAACATCAGGTGGTTTGGCAAAACGCTTTCTTTTTGCACTGCTACTCTGATGGTCTTCAGAATCAGAATGCATAAACTGCTGATTTGGCCTACAAAACATTATGATAATACACTATATGAATATTACAACTGTAGTTAAGATACTACACTTATTAGTCAAGGCTACCGTCTGAATACATGGACACTCTGGCCACTTTGAGCCATCCTTTTAGCAGTGGTTGTTATTTTCTAGTTGCAACGCCCTAGGGAAAGTTATCACTGTGATAAAGTTAGTAATGTACCTGGATATTCTTTTTTGGCGGATAGCTCCTTCATCATGAGATTCAATTTCAGATGTTGGACACATTGTGGTGTTATATTTTGTCTCTCGTTTTTTCGCCTCATCAAGGGTCTCTGTAAAGAGCAGAGGGTAAATGCCAATTTGCATGTCTGCAGTCCAGTGCAGAACTACCCTAACAGCTCCTTCCCAACTCCCAAAAAACAGAACAATCACACCTGTGTGAAGCGCTACTATCATACATCATCTCATTCTGGCCAATCACTATTTGCCTCCTCACATTTGTCTTCTCTGATTTTACATACACAAAACATCTCAGCTGGACCTCTGAGGTACCAGCGCTTTATTATAATTATATATATTGTTTACTTGGTTTAATGTAGCCTCCTAAACAAACTTTTGCATCTGTAATGTCATGTCCCAATAGATAAACATACTTGAAAAGAAGAAAATATTGAGCTGATTTATCTATAACATGACAGCACGACTGTGTAGAACAGCTGTGCATGTGTTGCACCAGTTACTCACCACACGTAATGAGGACTCGTACATCCGTATAGGTGATCCATTTGTCGTCTGGTTGCATTCCGTCTCAAAGGGCTTTCTTGAGTGTTATGTGTTTTGGGGGCCATAACAGCGTCTGTTCCTCAGCTTTAAACCAGCTCTCTAGAACTACTGCTGTCCCACCATTTGGGAACTGTACAACTGACCACAGTGCCTATCTACTCATCTTCGAAGGGCTAGGGATGAAATGAGAACTACTCATGATATCTCCTTACAGGTCATCCCCATTTCACTCTTCAAAGCCAAAGTGCACTACAGACATTGTAGTTTTTGGCCAGTCAAACATGTTATTTGCACAGGTAAGAATTAGATAAATGTTATTTTTAGGTAATTTATGCCATGATATACATCTCAGTTACAGATACTGCACTTTGGCAGGGCAGCATGACTATGCTAAATGAAGTAGTGGTATTACAATGGCACCATCCATGTCTGGACAGAGAAGGCATTTGCGCTTGATAGAGGCCAGTCCAACTACCCCTATATTTTCTTTCAAGCCACTGACTTTGTATGTGCCAATGTATGATGATTCACAGGGATACATGTAATATGGCTGTTTGTGTCCGTACATTCTGACGATTATATATGTATCCTCTTCTGACTTAATAATATTCTCTATTAATGCAAATCCATCTCCAACTTCAACACAATTGTCTCCTTTCTTTGTGGACAAAGTAAACCGATGAGTGGAGACCTTCCTGTACTGTTGTGAAGAAATAAACTGTGTGGGGACTGGACCATCAATGTGGATGTTAAGCAACTTTGGATAATCTCTAGAACATGTGGGTCCAACATGTGAGGTTTCAGACAACCTTTTAACTACCTGTTGTAGTGTCTGATGTGGCTTGCGTAGAAGATGCTTAATTTGACCAAGACAATTCTCAAAAGGAAATCCTGATATATTATCTAGATTGCCGAACCTCCTGTATTCTTCAGCCAAATGAGTAAGCTGGTGTATATTGTACACAATTTCATCTTTTCCATATAATTCCCCAAAGTGTTCAACAAAAGCAACCATCAACTTTTGTGCAAAGGCTAACATTTCCTCAGATATACTAGGGGACAGCAACATGTACATTCCAACGGAAAACAACATAAAATTGTCATACAGCTCACTGGGGAGTGAATCCTTCAAAACAACAGGACCCCAATATAACATGAAGGATCGGAACTCAGTAGCTTTCCACCGATCTATCTCCGACAGTCCCCTTGGTTTACGGTTAAACTCAGAAGGTGTGTAGAAACGTAGCTTTAGGAGTTTATCTGAAATGCCTGCTGCAGTTTGGGAAGGAAACTTTGTTGCTAAATGTTTCCCCTTTAACCATATATGAAGCATTTTCCTTGTAACTCCGAGACAACAGACATGCATGTAATCTGGTGGAAACATAGAAACCATCTTAACTAAACCAGATAAAGGGCTCTTTCCAATGTGATGTTCCTCATCAACCATGTCAGAGAAACTGGAGTCTGTCCTAAGTTTATGCTTTGTTTCAGGAAATGTCATTTTATTCATCCATACACCCTCCTGAAAGCATTTGTCACAACCTGAATAGCCATTGAATCCTTTGACCTGCTTAATATAAGCTCTTGCCGGCGCATCACAAATAAAGGCAGAAATTTCTACATTAAATTGCTTACCATTATAAATAATGCCATTACACAATACATTCTGAAGATCTTTGACAAACTGAGCCAGGTACTCAAAAACACTCACTGGCTTGCTTAGACCACAAAAAATGCCTACAACAAATGGGGACTTTGTGTAGTCACATGTCAGACATCCAAGTATGGGCCAAAACTGAAGTTTGGAACTTTTAAATAAAGGTAAGCCATCTATATTAAACTGGATATTAATAGTAGTCATAGTTGATGGTACACACAAACATGCCAACCGTGAAAGCACCCCTTTGACTATTCCAAAATGATAATAATCTCCCCCTTGAATTGTAGTGATGGGCACATTTCTGGGTGTTCCAAGCAATGTTCTCCCATCTTTTGGTAGGGTAGGGTGAAACATTGTCAAAATAGAGAGCAAAGATGACAGTGCAACCAGAGAGATTGAATAGGATGTTGCCCAATACTTTAAACTTATCCTGAGCAAATCATTATTGTCATCACTGTCAAGCTCATCCTCCACTATACTTTCAAAATGTGCTTCACCTGGCAAGTCAGTATTTTCATTCACAGCACTGATAGTTAGTCGTCTGTTTAGTGGCAAGTCTGAAATATCTTGAAAAGGTAGTACATCCAACCTGCACTGACATGAGGCTGCAACATGATATTTCTCCTGTTTCTTCCTTGGATTAGCATTAACTATTAACTTATACTCGGTGAGGATTTGCTGCTCTGTCTCTTTCAATAATTTGTTAACTCTACGTCTTTTAGCCCGAGAAGAAGCCGACATCTTAAAGAGTGTGGTGGTGCTTTACTCTAATGTAGACAAACTGCACCTGTTTACCTACAATTGTCTTCTTTCTTTAAAGCTGTTATATTTAAATATAGCTGGAAAAATAAAAAAAGGAGATGAAGAGATTCAGAATAAAATGCTGCATTTTAATATGCAAGATGAAACAAGCTGAAACATATTTGTACAATTAGATCCATATCAAGAAAGGCAATTATTATAATGCGAAAGTTACTGTTCATTTTAAAATACCAGCATAAGCAAATGCCTCACTATAGCAGGACCAAGCATCCTGAGACCTCACAAAGTGTACAACCCAACTTTAGTGTTATCAAAATCTGATTTAAAGTTAGTTTTTCAACATAATTATGCCATCACTGCTTATTTCCCTACCAAGCTGCAAGTTAAGCGCAACACAATGCAGTTGGTTTATAATAAATAGGTTAAGATCAAGGTAGATTGGCCACACTTACCACAAAAGTGCTGGGGGTTGAATAATTAAATTCAGAAACAGGTTGCACCAATCCTGCTGCAAAGGGGCTATGTGGTTGGGACATACCAGTCATGAAATGGGGGAGGTGGACCACCTAACTCCTTTTAGTGACTTCTATGTGTTTTTGTGTCAACATATCACACATACATAGTCAGTCATAACATTTACAGACAAGTAAGAAGATGTACAGGACAGAATTACAACCCAATGTTACCAACACATACTACTTAAATTATAATGTGAGTAACCCTCACAAAAAATAAAAGTAGTTTCACCCGGAGTCAAAGGAGGAGAGGAGGAGAGTAGAAAGGGGGAGGGAGGTTGAGGGGTAGACAAGCCAGGTGAGAGGTGAAGGGTGGAGGGAGAGGGGTTGGGGGTTAGAATGTGAGAGTGAAGTGGAGGGGTGTAATAAACACCCCTCCACTTTTAGAACATTTAGATTACTAGTTCTTCCCCAAATCTTGTCCTCAATCAAACTGACCTGCGTGTTTTCAGTTCAGCAAAACCCTGTTAATCAGATGTCAATTAATATCATGTGTGCTGAATTAGGGAAATGCCTAAAACTTGTAGTGCCTGGAGGACCAGTGCTGAAACACACTGGACTCGACGTTTCATTTATTTGATGTTAACCACAAACCATCATTGATTTAATGACACAGTTTCAACATTAGTTAATTGGCTAGAATTGAATGGTTGTTTTATAGTTGATCCACCATCAGTTGTCGACCTCAAACATACATGAAACCTTTGTGATAATAATTCAACATTGAATTAACATCGTGTGCTATCTGGGTAGTTCTTTCCCAAACCTTGTCCTCAATCAAACTGACCTGCGTGTTTTCAGTTCAGCAAAACCCTGTTAATCAGATGTCAATTAAAATCATGTGTGCTGAATTAGGGAAATGCCTAAAACTTGCAGGGCAGTGTGCCTGGTGCCGGTGCTGAAAAACACTGGATTCAATTTTGGCATTTCAATCAATGGATGTTAATTGGCTAGAATTGAATGGTTGTTTTATAGTTGATCCACCATCAGTTGTCAACCTCAACCAAACATGCAACCTTTGTGATGGTAATTCAACATTGAATTAACATATATTCCAACAAGCCAACAGCGAAGCAGCTGTGTGGTTGGGCTATCCCACTCATGTAAACGGTGGGGGTGGACCGCTCCACTCCTTTTAGTAAGTTGTAGATGTTTTTGTGTCAATATATCACACACACACAGTCAGTGAGAATTGTTATGAACAAGTAAGAAAATGTACAGAAAGGAATCAGCACCCACTATCCTCTACAGTGCTTAATTTAAATGTGATAACCCCCGCTCAGTAATAAAATGCTCTGACCCAGAGCTCTGATGAGGAGGAGAGGAGGGGAAGGGGTGAGGCAAAACAGCTGACATTGATTCAATATTGATCAGATGTTGATCAGACATCGGCATTTCAGTCATTAGATTTCAACCACAAAACAACATTGATTCAATGACACAGTTTCAACACTGGTTACTTGGCTAGAGGTGGATGGTTGTTTGATGGTTGATCCACCGTCATTTGTC
Source organism: Xiphophorus couchianus (assembly GCF_001444195.1). Classification (NCBI taxonomy): domain Eukaryota; kingdom Metazoa; phylum Chordata; class Actinopteri; order Cyprinodontiformes; family Poeciliidae; genus Xiphophorus; species Xiphophorus couchianus. Next base: position 37,139,502 of record NC_040234.1, read on the forward strand.
GTCTTCAACCAAAAATTAACCATTGATCAGACTTCGGCATTTCAGTGATCAGATTTCAACCACAACACAACGTTGATTCAATGTCACAGTTTCAACGGTTTGATTGGATGGTTGTTTGATGGTTGATCCACCGTCATTTGTCGACTTCAACCAAAAATCAACGATTCTAACTATTTTTCAACGTTGATTTAACATCATGTGCTATCTGGGTAATTACCTCGTTAGTTTGTGAGTTTACGTCATTCACAACAAACATCAAATAGAACAAATATATTTCATAAAGTTTTAACAAACAAATGGCTTCTACCGCGGTAATTATGTGAAATTAAATGAATTATATCCCAACTTCAGAAGATTTGCCTTTACCTTTACAGAGCTCTTTGGTTCCTCCTATCAGTCTGTAGCTTCTCATATTGAGGTCAAAGTTCAGATCTACCATAACTGACTGACACCTGCTGGCCTCAGGTTTGCAACCAGCTTGTGACTGAGAAACCAGTAACCTGCTCCCAGTTGATGACATGAACTTGTTAGTTCCTCTGTCCATTTAGTAGCTGATTTATTGTGAAAATCAGCTAGAAATGATTCACTAATCAGTCATGTTACCTAGAAACAACCAGGCTTTGTTTGTGAGACTTGCGGTCAGGTGGGTCGTTGTGGGCGGAGCTTGGTAAGGTCCATGGACCAATGTCCGATCACCTCACCCACAGAAAAACACACTTCCTCCACGCTGCACAGAGAACCAGCTCCCACCTTGATGCCGTTCTTCCGTGTCAGCGTGGAGGAAGACCCACCACCAGCCGTCATGGCGTCCTGAGACACCGGCCTGACGGCCACAACCGAACCCAAAAAAAACCTTAAAACGTGACAAACTAACACAAAATCACAACTAAACAAGTAACATAAACACCCAGAGAAAAACAGTAAGAAAAAACCAAAGCATAGAAAATATACAAGCACTCTGTCACTCGCTCTTCCACACACCCTCCTCTCACACGAAGAAGAAGAAGAAGAGCATCTGCTGGTCACCATGTCTGTTTCTTTTTGTTTACCCTGCAGTAGTTTTACTCTGAACTTCGGGTCTGATGACCAGAACCAACACTCAGCGCCAGACTCTGACGCCTGACGTCACCTTTTTATCCAAACAGAACCAGGCAGACGGATCTGTCCAGTTTCCAGGAATCCTGTGAGTTTATTGGGCTCTTTATTATAATGTTGTGGTTGAAATCAGAGCAAAATCTGCAGCAGCAAATTCTCCAGTGCTTGTCTCAGAGATAATCTGTGACCTTTGACCTGTCAGTTGGAGATAAAAGGTGAGAGACACCAACTGGTCAATCAGATTGATTGGAGACAGCGATCTGATCTAAAGCTCAGGATGATCAACCCCACAGAGTTATTACACCAGCTGGCCTGTAGGAGGCGCAGCTCTCAGTGGATAATATTTGCTCACATTTTCCAGGCTCTGTTTCATTTTCTCTATATTTCCCTCTGGATTATGAAGCTGCTCATTTAAAGCTCATTTTCTCCACAAAAACAGAAAAACAAACGAAGCTATAGAGCTGAATCCAGATCAATCCTTCAGCTGAAGTTTATATGATATTCACTGAAACATCATCAGGTCTGCTGCACAGTAAGCAGATATTAAAGCTTTCATAAATCTACACTGGGTCAACACTAGTGCACAAAGATTATTTTAAAGGAAGCTAAAAATGTCTAATAATTAAAGTTTAGGAGCCAAAACTGAAACATTTCCTGCATAACGTTTGGGACAACTAAAACATCAGGTCAGGTAAATAATATCAGTTTAGTAAATCATGTCTTTGCTGTAGTCATATTTCTTTTGCAATGTTTCCTTGATTGTTTACAGTTTCCAGTTCTGTGCAGCTCTTTGTCTCAGGTGTTCATGTTTTACAGTGCTTTAGGAATAAAGTTGGTTTGTTGGAGCATCATGTCAATATGTCATGCTGTCAAAGCACTGTGAGGCTAACATTAACACCGTGAAGCTAACATTGTCATTGTAAGGCTAACATTGTCATTGTAAGGCTAACATTGTCATTGTGAGGCTAACATTAGCACTGTGAAGCTAACATTAGCATAGCAGGCTAACATCCGAAGTATTTCCACAGATGTCTGAAATGTTTTAGATTATCTGTAAATGTGATCTGAAGCCGTATTTTAAACGGTCAATCAAATGCTAATGTTAGCATGCTAACCTTCTGTTAACTTAATTGCAGAATTTAAAAATTGCAGATTTTACTATTATTGAAATAACTTGTGCCAGACGGTTCCTCAGTCTCTCCCTTTCAGAGTCAAAAAAATGTTTACCAAAGAAATGTAAACTTTTTAAACACTTTAAACAGAAATTAAACTAATAATTTGAGCTGCTTTTCTAGTTTATTTGCACACATGGTACAGATCCAAAGCTGATATGGAAAATGTAAAACAATCTGATTTATAATACTCAGAATTATAATATTGTATTATTGCCAGAGCTAAGCTAGCCGTCTGCGTTGATAAATGTAACGGCTCAATTATATTACGGTTGATCTTTAAAAATGTGTTTATGGATTCATCCAGCCGGTATTTACGTTTTAAAGCAAAATCATTAAAACAACAATATGGAAACTTTAATATCTCCTTTAATAGAAACTAAATTAATGGTTCATTAAGGGAAAACATCTTTACTAACCTAAATATAAATACAAACTAATATTTCAGAGGACTGTGTGTGTGTGTGTGTGTGTGTGTGTGTGTTTGTGGTGCTGTCAGATCAGCCTGTGGGAGACGAATCGATGACTGAAGCTGCAGAAACACAAACTACCATCCAGCTGAGCCATGAACTGGATACAGAGCATAAATCCATATTAATGATGATATTAGAGCATAAATCCATATTAATGATGATATTAGAGCATAAATCCATATTAATGATGATATTAGAGCATAAATCCATATTAATGATGATATTAGAGCATAAATCCATATTAATGATGATATTAGAGCATAAATACATATTAATGATGATATTAGAGCATAAATACATATTAATGATGATATTAGAGCATAAATACATATTAATTATGAACCCACAGATCAACACGTCCAGCAGAAATCCATTTATGATGAAAGTTTTTGTTAGAAATTGAATTGATTTTCTGTGAACGGGTCAATAAATATTAAAATAAATATTAATGAACGTTCAATTCATGCTGTCGCAGTAAATCCATCAATCACATGATAAATTAAAATGAGAATTATTTGCATGATTTATGATTTTTTTCTAAAAACTGGATCATGAAGTTCTGTTCTCAGTTTGTTTACAGAAACTTGATAATTCATTTTATTCGTTTTGTTTATTTTTTTTGGATATTTAAAATGTTTTCCGGCTCCAGTTGATCTTGCATCGTTAGCAGAGAGTATTATCGTTTATTGGGACATCTGGGACAATTTATCGTTAGATATCATAACTAATCATACCTAATACTGACGCTAATAATACACAGAGATTAGCCAGATGCTAATTTCCAGCACCAGGTGGAAGTAATCAGTAAAGTAACTAAGTTACTTTTCAAGGAGTAATCAGTAATCAAGTTATTTTTTAAAGTACCGGAGCAGAAAGATCCTGATTCAGCAGGATGATTAAACTGATCCTGAGACTGATCCGGCTCTCTGGGTTCTGCCTCTCAGGCCTGGCAGCTCGCAGCGATGCGGTCCAGATGTTTCACTGCTGCGTTATTCATTTCCATATTTGGTTCAGACTCCTCCTGCCTCTCTAATGTTTCTATTTTTTATCCACATTAATAAAAGTGAGAATAAATGAAGTAAAATATTCTGGATTTATTGTCATTGCAGTTTATTAATTTACACTCATTGATTTAATTGCCATCAGTGATCAAATTTGATCAACTCAGACAAACTGAAACAGCTCCAATTATTCAGCTGGAAGAAACAGAAAAATATCAGAATCTGATTTAATTCAATCTAACAAACTTTAATCAGATTCAGATCTAATTAAAGAAAAACTGGAAGGAAGTTTGATGAAGGATAAATGAGAACGAAGCTCAATATGAACCTCTGGAAAATAACTAAAGATCTTAGAAGGAACGTCTCATAGAACCGCCTAGACTCAGTCTGCTTGGGTTTCCCTCAGTGTATTATTAGCCTGGCAGCCCGCCAGGCTAAGCGCTGCTTGTTTTTGTTATAAGGACAATAATAGTAATAGAATTGCTTTTTTTTGTTTGTTTAAATAAGCAGGACTGAAAGCGTCTCTGTTGTGCTGAGCTTTTCACTGGCAGAGCAGATTTATTCCTAAAAGATGATCTATAGTCGATTCATAAACCCACAGGGAGCGGACCAATCACAGCCGATCGATCGCCTCCTTTCACTCAAACTGGACTCAGGCTGACCTGTATGGATATTTACATCATGAATTATTATTAATGAATAATTAATATTCATTTTAATTATATTTTTTGATTTGTTGTTTTTCAGACTAGTTGTGGGTTTAAATATCGCTTCACTGGAGATGTTTTCCAGTAACATTTAATTACCCAGTAATATTTTTACATTTCCTGTCAACTTAACATCTTTTAATACAAAAACATGGTGGACCGCCCGCCGGGCTGAGCTGGTTTACTGGGGGAAACTCTGGGTCCATTTGGGTCGACTGGTTCTGGAGGAATGAACTGGAGGACAGAGAGACGGATCCAAACCCGGCTCTGGAAAACCAGTTGGACCTGAACGCCTCTGAGCCGATAGACAGGATTAAACTGGAACAAACCGGAATAAACCGGAGTAAACCAGATGAAATCTCCTAGTGATAAAAACCCCGTTAATTTGTCGCATCGTTCATCTTTTTCGTCATAAATTCCAATTAATAACATTAAATTATCCCAAAACTAACTGTTGTTTCTTCAAAATGTATCAAAAATATCAATAAATTTTAAATCCACTGAGTGGAGATCAGCAACACAAATTATTTCAATATGGCAACGATCAGAGCAACTATCAGGGCAACGATCAGGGCAACGATCAGGGCAACGATCAGAGCAACGATCAGAGCAACTATCAGAGCAACTATCAGGGCAACGATCAGGGCAACGATCAGAGCAACTATCAGAGCAACTATCAGAGCAACTATCAGAGCAACGATCAGAGCAACGATCAGAGCAACGATCAGAGCAACTATCAGGGCAACGATCAGGGCAACGATCAGGGCAACGATCAGAGCAACGATCAGAGCAACTATCAGAGCAACTATCAGGGCAACGATCAGGGCAACGATCAGAGCAACTATCAGAGCAACTATCAGAGCAACGATCAGAGCAACGATCAGAGCAACGATCAGGGCAACGATCTTCCGTCTGATTGCTCCATCAGCTGTTAGCTTCCTGCTAATGAGCATTAGCTGCAGCTGAGCGGAGCGGCGCCCCCTGCCGGTCAGACTGCAGGTTGGACTCTGCGCCCTCCTCTTCATCACCCCCTCAGCTGCTGCAACTTCACTCCGCTCCTCATCTTCATCACCATCATCATCATCTGCACAGAAAGCTGGACGCGGCTCAGATCCGCCGGTTCTGTTGGACCCAAACGCGGCTCAGACCCGCCGGTTCTGTTGGACCGGACGGGTTCTGGACCTGAAATCAGCAGCAGCGGCGGCGGCGGCGGCTCACCTCATCCTGCTGCGGCTGGTTCGGTCTCTGGTTCTGCTGCTCCTTGGTGGCGGTCATGGTCCCCCTGCTGTCCACAACCCGGTCCAATTCCAAAACGAACCTACTAGAACCGACGGAGAACCGGACCCGGTTCGGTTCCGCTGCGGAATCCAAAAGAGAAGCGTCACGACTGGAGATGATGCCTGGAGGAGAACCAGGGCAGAACCGGAGCAGAACCGGGCTGAGCGCCTCCTCCTCCGGAGACTTTCAGACGCGCTGGCTCCGGACAAACAGAACCGAGACGCTCTCAGAGAGCAGCGGAGGTTCTGCTGCGATCCGGCTGATGTTCTGGAGGACGCAGCCTGAGAGGAGGAAGAGGAGGAGGTGATGAAGGGTCAGAGGGAGGGGCGGGCTGCAGCTCCTCAGAATGAACGGTTCTGATGGAGTCATGAAGAACCCGGCGGGTTCTGACAGGTTCGGTACCACCAATCCCAGACAATCCGCCAGTTAAACAGCTTTCAAAGTCCGGGACTCATCGGAACCAGAACCTGAACTGAGATCCAAAGACCTGAGACAGGAATCCCCAGTCTGGAATCATAAATCAATAACTATGTATCGATAAATGAGGTTCTGTTCATAATGACGTCATGAATGAGACAGACAAGAGATCACATGTGAAATATACCGATATTGATCTTTGACCTTTAATATTGATAATCAGATGATCAGGATGAAGGACAGATGGATTTACTTTAGAACTTTCTACAGTAAAAGTTTTTTCTATATTTAAGATTCAAATTTATTTGATCCAAAACTGATTCAAAAAAAGTTTGTATATATAAATTCACATGAAAAATTTATTTTAGTCTGTATACATCTGTATACAGTGCATCTATAGCTGCTAACGGAGCAGCTATAGATGCACCGTTAGCAGCTATAGCTACACCGTTAGCAGCTATAGCTACACCGTTAGCAGCTATAGCTACACCGTTAGCAGTTATAGCTACACCGTTAGCAGCTATAGCTACACCATTAGCACCGTTAGTGAATTTATATATAAATTCACATGAAAAATTAATTTTAGCCTATATACCGTTAGCAGCTAACGGAGCAGCTATAGCTAAGCTATAGCTACACCATTAGCTGCTATAGCTACACCGTTAGCAGCTATAGCTACACTGTTAGCATTAGATGCATTGTTCACCAGAGCAACAGGGCCAAACGGTCTATTAAAACCCAAATATTTTCAGCTCAGCTTCGTTAGCTGGAGGTTCTGAGCCGCTAGCAGAGTATCGCCTCCTGGACGGTGGCGGTTCTCCTCATCAGGCCTCTGAGGGCCGGAGGCTGAGTTCAGCGGCCTGACACGGATCGATGGTTTCTATCTGATTCCAACTCTGCTGAATTACTGAGCTGGTTAGGATTACGGAGTGGAACGGCTCACACACAGTGAGGCGACGCCACAGCAAACGCTCTCTCTTCTGACTGTAGCAGGTCAACAAAATTGGTTCTCAAACATTTTAATGATAATGGATGACAGCAGAGAAAACAAAGCAGTATTTATTTAAAGATAAAAGTATCTCTGCTGTCAGTTTCATCATCTCCATATTTCATGACAGAAAGCGTCCAACTCTCAAACGACGCACAGAGAAAGTAAAATAAACTCCTGAAATTCATGGTGTCTATAAATATATGCTGATTACCAGAAAAGGACTGCCAAAATAAAAGCTGTGTCTTTATAAACTCCTGCTTTGAATCTTTATGTTGCCTCTTTTTCATCGTTGCTTTTCCTGGTTGCTAAATAAAGCATGAGCCGTTTTACCAGCAATAATGTTTCCAATGAACTGAAGCGACAGCGATGCATCAGGAGGAACAACCAGAAAGAGTTCCAGGCCCAGCTTTTATTTTGATAATCCACTTCCACTTATGAGGAAGTGAATTTACATTTTAGCTAAATATTTTGCTCGGAGGTAGTTAAATATTTAACTTTCTAACTAAATATGTAGTTCTAAGCTCTGAGCTCAATATTTATAAAAAATATGACTTTGAAAAATAAATCCCCTTTTATTTCTCTACTGACAGACTAAATAATCCAAATTATTTTTGTTAACATTTCACTTGTAAATTTAAAAACAGCAGCCTATACAAAGCATCAGAGTATAACTGCATGTAGAACAGAGAAAAGAAAACCACAATCAGAGAAATTATCATAAATCAGCTGAAGTGCAGATTTCTGTCTCTCTTCAAATCTGTGATAGGCTGCAGCGGCGCTGGAGAACCGTTTGGATCATAATAAAGACCTGCTAACAACCAACTAACAACCTGCTAACAATAAGCTAACAACCTGATAAAAACCTGCTAACAATATGCTAACAACCCGCTAACAATAAGCTAACAACATGCTAACAACCTCATAAAAACCTGCTAACAACCCGCTAACAACCTGCTAACAATCTGCTAACAACCTGCTAACAGTATGCTAACAACCTGATAAAAACCAGCTAACAATCTGCTAACAGTATGCTAACAACCTGATAACATGCTAACAACCTGATAAAAAAACCTGCTAACAAGATGCTAACACCATACTAACAAACTGCTAACAATCTGCTAACAGTATGCTAACAACCTGATAACATGCTAACAACCTGATAAAAAAACCTGCTAATAAGATGCTAACACCATACTAACAAACTGCTAACAACCTGCTAACAGTATGCTAACAACCTGATAAAAACCTGCTAACAATATGCTAACAACCTGATAACAACCTGATAACATGTTAAAAACCTGATAACAATATGCTAACAACCTGATAACAACCTGATAATAACATGCTAACAACATACTAACAAACTGCTAACAATCTGCTAACAGTATGCTAACAACCTGATAACATGCTAACAACCTGATAAAAAAACCTGCTAATAAGATGCTAACACCATACTAACAAACTGCTAACAACCTGCTAACAGTATGCTAACAACCTGATAAAAACCTGCTAACAATATGCTAACAACCTGATAACAACCTGATAACATGATAAAAACCTGCTAACAATATGCTAACAACCTGATAACAACCTGATAATAACATGCTAACACCATACTAACAAACTGCTAACAACCTGCTAACAGTATGCTAACAACCTGATAAAAACCTGCTAACAATATGCTAACAACCTGATAACAACCTGATAACATGATAAAAACCTGCTAACAATATGCTAACAACCTGATAACAACCTGATAAAAACCTGCTAACAATATGCTAACAACCTGATAACAACCTGATAACATGATAAAAACCTGCTAACAATATGCTAACAACCTGATAACAACCTGATAATAACATGCTAACAACATACTAACAAACTGCTAACAACCTGATAACATGTTAAAAACCTGATAACATCAATCAATCAATCAATCAAATGTTATTTGTATAGCACATTTCAGCAACAAGACATTTCAAAGAGCTTTACATCATTACAAACACAGAAACACAATGAAACATAGAATCAATCATTCAAGTTCCATCAATAAATTTGTAATTGATTACATTTCAAATACAATCCTAAACAGGTGGGTTTTTAGTCGAGATTTAAAAGAAGTCAGTGTTTCAGCTGTTTTACAGTTTTCTGGAAGTTTGTTCCAAATTTGTGGTGCATAGATGCTGAAAGCTGCTTCTCCTCGTTTGGTTCTGGTTCTGGGGATGCAGAGCAGAACCAGAACCAGAACCTGAGAGGTCTGGAAGGTTGATACAACAACAGCAGATCTTTAATGTATTGTGGTTCTAAGCCGTTCAGTGATTTATAAACTAACAACAGTATTTTAAAGTCTATTCTCTGAGCTACAGGGAGCCAGTGGAGGGACTTTAAAACTGGTGTTATGTTCTCTATCTTCCTGGTTTTAGTCAGAACGCCAGCACATACTATCAAGCAGTTGCTGCTGGCACCCCAGGGTGCCATTGAACTCAACAAGACGATTCACCTAGAGGAGGCCAGCACCAGAACCAGCACCAGAACCAGCTTCTGCCTGAAACCTGGTGAAGTGAGGAACTCTGAACCTCCAGAGCACATAAAGATGGTTCTAAAGTGGGCCTTCTACCAGCTGCAGAACCAGAGGACTAATGTCATCCAGGATTATCTCCACTGATTACTGCTTCGTATTGTCATGATGTGAAGCACATTGAAGACTTGGACTAGACTGCTGGACGGTGAACCAGTGAGAGGATGAAAACCGGACTGAGATCGTCTGAGTGTTCCTGCTGCTGATCGATTATTAATGACAAACTACAGTCAGGACGTTTCCTGCGGCAGACTCCGGATCGACTGCTTTCTGCTCCAGCTCCAACTCTGAACCAGGTTGGTTTGGTTCAGCTGGACCTCTGGTTCTGACGGGTCAGTCGAAGCGCTGCTGTCTTCCTGCTGCTGGCCTTCATCAGGACTGGATCATCTTCAGCATTCAGTCCAGCTCTAAAGCTACAGCTGCTCTGAGCTGATCTACAGATGATTCTGGAACCAGGAACTAGCCTGAAACTACCTTACAGCTAACATGCAGCTAGCATGAAACTAGCCCAAAGCTAACCTGGAGTAGCATGAAACTAGCCCAAAGCTAACCTAAAGCTATCCCGAAGCTAACCTGGAGCTAGCCTGAAGCTAACCATAACCAGCATGTCTGAGTTAAACCAGGTTAATCTGACACGTTTTAGTTTGCAGCTTCACTGTGACTTTGAATCTTGTGAAATGAGACATAATTTATGTATCTGATGATGCGGCGAGTCGCGGCGGAGCGGCTTCAGGACGTTACAGTCTGATCTGAATGTGAATGCAGCTTTTTGTGTTTCTGCTGCTGGAAGGAGGCGGAGACGCCGACCGGCCGACTGAATGCAGAACAGACAGCCTGATAAAGCTGCCTTTGTCCGGCAGAACCTGGTCCGGCCCGACGCTGGTGCTGCTGACAGCTTAACCAATGAGAGTCGACTGCAGACTGAACCAGGAAGTTCTGCAGGGAAACTTGAACTTCATAAAGATGGAGGAGCTGAGCTGCTAGTTTCTGAACAGATCTGCCTGATGAGGCTAAAGGCTCAGACTATGTCAACATCAATATTCTCTCCAACATCAGAAAACCAAACAAAATGGCAGAAACATGAGGAGAAACTAAACGTTAGAGGTTCAGTTTCCTGGGAGGAATGAGTCTGAAAACTTAGTCAGAAAGTGAGAGCAATAATTTGGGTTATTTAGCCGGTCATAGAATAAAACCAGGGGGTTCATTTCTCAAGTTCACTAAGAAAAGGTATTCATTCATTCATAACTACCAGCTAAATATTCAGCCAGCAAGCTAAATGTATACCTTCAAAGTCAAAAGCTAGTTAGCTAATTGAAGCTGAAAGTTAAGCTTCAAGCTAAATATTTAGCTAGGAAGCATACAAGGAATATTGTTTTCATATTAAACATTGAGTTAACCAACTAAATATTTTACTCCAAACTTAACATTTAGATAGTTCAGGGAAAACACTCCACTTCCATACCTCCCTCCAGCCTCTGCTCTTATTCAGGCCTCTAAGCAGCTGCTGGACTTCTGGAGCTCTGCCCTGACAGCTAGCTAGCGTTAGCATGGCTCTGTTTATTGACAGTTCCACTAATCCAGCAGACTATGAGGGAGCAGATGCATCGTTCTTCCTGTCTTCAACCAGGAGAGATGCTTTAGGCCCCGCCCCCTTCAGAGTCCCGTCCTCTCTGTTCAGACAGGAAATGATGCTAACCCTGACCGGTCGGCCCAATTAACTGGGCAGAACAGAACCGGGTCAGAGGTTCTGTTTAATGAGCAGAGCTGCTTTAATTAAAATAAACCTGCAGCTTCAGTCACACAGTTAAACGCTATGGAATAATATCATGGTTTTCTGTTTTATTCTCAGTAAAATATTAAAACTATGTAAATATTTGAATTTTAACTTTCAAACTAGATGATCCACCGTAATCACTGAAACATAGTTTATTCAAATAAGGGAGTTAAATGAGAGAGAACTCAGGATGAACGTCTGAAGATCATTATAGGAGCTGCTGCTCATTGAAACACTGGTAAAAACATTAAAGGGTTAATAGAGGTTGGGGTAACTTCCTGGAGGCGGAGCTTCAGGAACAGCAGGAGCTTCTTAAAGAGACAGAGGCCCAATTTCAAGGCGCTAAATCAGAAAGTCAAATTCCACTGAAGTCATATTTGATACACACAGCATGTACAACTGAAGAAAACATAGGTACTGCGTTATGCTATAAATGATTTTATGTAAAACCCAGACACTGTCCCTTTAAGGCCTCTGTCACATTAGCAGAGATGCTAGTTATCAGGTCAGTTAATTAGTCAGCTGTGACTCTGACCACAGAGATTTACCGACACAATCCAGAGAGTTTCCTCCATCTGGTTCTGATGTTTCACTTTGAGCTTAAAGCAGCAAACCATCAATAGGAGACCAGTTAAACCAGTTAAACTCCCAGTGAATCCTGTGTAATGGGCTCCTCCAGGCCGGATGGAAAGGTCTCTCTCCTTGTCTCTCTGTTCCTGCAGCGCGGCGCAGCTCAATTAGCTCAGATTGCCCGTTGCCTGCAGGGAGCAACTGATAATTGCCAGAGCAGCCCTGAGAGCCGGCGGCTAATGAGCGAGTTATTTAAATCACCTTCACTGGGGAGCAGGTTCACAAGCGGCCAAGTCAAAGTAAAACATCTTCAGGAAGTTTGTTTCAAACTTCAGAGACGAGTTGAACTGGGAGCAATCCGATTGGACAGCTGATCAATTAGAAATCAATAAACGCTTCACTTGTCACTGACTGAGGTCAAATATTTTCATGTTCATGTTGATGGACCATCAGACGGTCTGGGCGGCTCCAGCGCCCCCTGCTGGATGAACTGTAATGTTGCTCCATTTATGTATGGATCTAAATCCAAAGTTCAATAAACACATTTGAAACAAAGTAGATATTAGTCAAATAGAAGTCATGCTGGATTATTATAGCAAATGTAACAATTCTGAGATACGTTTGAATTGATTTTGTTTAATTTTGTTTCGGTTTGCTAGCTGGATGGTTAGCCGCCGTATGCTAACCGCCCAGGTAAGCCAGGTGTGATCTAATCTTCACATGAACTGATGAACTCACTCCTGGATCTGATCAGCTGCAGAGAATAATCAGACACAAACATGTGTGAGCCGGTGTTATAGATTAACTGGTGGCGGCAGCTGGGAAAGACAGATGTTTGTGTGGGCGTGGCTTTTCAGGACCCCTTTACCGAACCAGGAAGTAAACAATGCGACAAGCTTAAAAAACTACAAATTTATGCAAAAATACTATCCGATACTGTAAGACACCCAGTAAGATCTCAGGAATAACTAATTTGAAAGACTTTATTGGTTTAACATGGTAAAAGAAAGGAAAACTTTTAACTAATAAGAGAAAATCTGAAAATGAAAAAATAATTTCCAGACAACTAAAGAAGAGAGACAGTTTTTGGACTGAAGAGAATCTGATTTGATTGGTCGGGGAACAAAACATGCTAAAGCATAAATACTAAAAAAAATATTGACTACATTTAACTGTAGGTTGAAACATTTTGATTCCTAACAATCTCACTGAGGAGGAACTTGAAGAATTTCAAAGATTATAATCAGATTAGCATTCAAGGCACGATGAAGGTTTTCAAGGAAACCAGCTGTTTGTTCAATAGCCTAGCTTGATTTGTGGGCAGATGATTTTAACACTGATTAAATATCGTCCAGTTTTAATAAAACCCGAAAACTTCTCATTTCATTCAGATTTTCTGAATCCTGGGAGATTCCTGATTTCTCCCTAGAGGCGCAGATTAAAGAGCTGCTGAGTTTCTGCTTCCTGTCCTCAGCCTGAACGCAGAGCCCGGAGCAACACTGCCCCCCGCTGTCTGTAAGCGGTACTGCATCCTCCTCCATCACAACCCGAGTTGCTGCGCTGTCAGTGGCCACACACACACACACACACACACACACACACACACACACACACACACACACACACACACACACACCTGACTCCCCTCCCATCCGTCGCTGCTCCTCCCTGACCAGGTTTGGATCTAAAGAGCTGAACTGATGAGTAGCAGACGGTTCTGTGTGTCTCTGATGTCAGGAATGATCCGGCTGTTTCTGCAGGTCCGATTCCATTTATCACCGAAACCAGAACCAGCTCCAGAAACCGCAGGACCTCTGAAACGAAGTGCAGATCAGGAAACCTTTCCTCCTCCGTCCATCTGCTGGGTGCTCGGGCTGCAGCCACTAGTCTTCAGGGTCGGCCTGTGCTGGTTTCCACTGCGCTGCAGGTTTTCGGCGACTAGCTCTTCTCCATGTGAGCAGCAGATCGGAGCGACTCCTCCAGGATTTTCCAGCAGTAATCATCTGCTGACAGGTGATGTCACATCCTGTTCCTCTTCTGGTCTGGTTCATTCTAATCCCAGCATGCAGCTGGGTTCCCATCAGCTGCCAGTGTGGCTAACAGACGGCCCAGCAGCAGGCGGGGGCGGGGCCTGGCAGCGGAGCCTCATCAGTATGCCGGCGCCGCGCAGCCTGTCCTGCTGCACCACAGAAGGCAGAGACTTTGTGACAAAGTTGGTGAAGCGTTTTCATCAGAGCGGCACAAACAAACACTTCCCTCTGTCTGCGGTTTCACCTTCACTTGCTGCTGCGCTTCGTCTGAACGCTGGATTCTTTAAACCAACTTGATCCAAAGGCTTAGAGTTCACAATTCATCGACAAAATCAGCAACATCTGCTGAGTTACTGAATAAACATCCATCAGACATTTATGGATTTGATCTTCAGGTTTTCCATCAGATCGAAGCAAAGAGGTTTTTCATCCAATCAACTTTCCAGTTTCTTTGATCATCCATGGAGAGTTGTGGACTGTGGATGCTAACATTAGCATTAGCTGCTATTGTGGACACTGACATTAGTGTTAGCTGCTACATCTTTACTGCTTCCCTCCTGACTGACTATGCTATTTTGGGCTAGCATAGCTTTGCTGATAGGCTAGCTCCCTTTAGCACAACAGTAGTGTTTTGCAGCATCCAATCAGATCGTTCAGAAGCAAAAACAGGCCTCTGGGTTCATTTTCACAGATTTGTGTGATTTCCATTATTATTCTTCATTCCAACACATTTGTAGATTTAAACTTTAAAATCATGTTATGATTTAGACAAGACTATCACTGAGTAGTTGTGGATGCTAGCTGACATGCTAATGTATAATGCTGTTTCTGTACAACACAAGTTACTAGTATAATGTTTGGGTATTTTTAAACAAGTCAAACAAAATTTAGACAAATCTGAAAATCACTAATTAGCTTTGAATGTTAGTTAGCATGCTAATGCTAACTTTAGCATATCTGTCCAGTTCAGTCATTGTGTCTGTTAGAGATGTGATAACCTTCATTACATTGCTTTAAATAGTAGCACATAAAGCATTCTGATTTAGTGCTGTGAGAAAAAGAATGATGCTAAAACTGCGGTTACCAGGATTAGCATTAGCTCTAGCATGGTGTAGATCTTCTGCTCGTCTTCGTCCACCTGGTTAAGGTTTGGTGTTTGTCAGAAACAGGAAGTCCTCTGCAGTGATCAGGAAGATGAGGGAGAAATGTTTTGTGGCTACTGCTCCCTGTTAGCATGTAGCTGTTGCTCCCTGTTAGCTTGTAGCTGTTGCTCCCTGTTAGCTTGAAGCAGCTGCAGAAATCAGAGTGGTGCAGCAGCAGTCTGTGCTCCAGTGAGCCATAATTAGCCCATCTGATGGAGCAGAGCGCGGTGATTACTCCAGGCCCGTTTCAGGCCCACTCAGTGGATCCATTCTCCACATCTTGAGGTTTTCTGCCGCCAGCGAGCGATGCAGCGGGAGGAATCCTCTGACAGCTGGTGGGCGGCTCCCTGCCTGCAGCTGCAGCAATTAAGCTGCTGCGGCACCAACACGGCCATTCGCTGTTCAGCAAAGGAGAAAAACTGATTACTGATCATTCACAAAGAGAAACTCAGTGGAGGAGAGAAAACACGTTTCTGCTGCAGAGCCAAAACCAGAACCACAGGAACCGGTTCTACACAGGCTGACCCGGAAACAGCAGCAGAGGTTCTGATAGATACCGGTTCTTCTGGCTCAGACAGAAATGTTTCCTTTACTGGTGGAAATTATGGCTCAAATTTACAATCAAACCTCCAGATGGAAACAGTAAAGAGTTATTATGGTTGTTGTCTGATCTGAGGCCAGCAGAGTGTCAGTGGAAGCAGGACCTGCTTTTGAAGGATCTGTGATAAAGCGTGGGGTTTGCTGTTTGGAGCGTTGGACTCCTGGTGGCGATGAACTCGGCTGTTAGAGAAATGATGTGGAAAATGGAATCAGTGTTGTGGGATTTAATGGAGCATCAGATCAGCAGGTGTTTCCTCTTCAGCGTTTTGACGTTTTCTGTTCTGGGAAAACGATCTGTTTATTTCAGGAACACTCTGGAGATTTGACCTCAAACGGTTTTCCTCTGTTTGCCTGGAAAAGCAGGAATATTCCTGGAATACTGGATGGGATACATCTTTTAATGAATGAACGAATGACATGCTAATGTATAATGCTGTTTCTGTCCAACATAAGTTACTAGTATAATGTTTGGATATTTTTAAGCAAGTCAAACAAAAAACGGTTCATTCTGCCACCTGGACCCTTTTTACTGACGTGTTTCTGGTACAGCCGTAAATGTGACGCACAGCCGCTAACAGCAGCAATGAAGCTGATTCGGTTTATTTCTGCTTCTAAGCAATCTGATTGGACGCTGGAAAAGACTGTTGTGTTCACGTGATGCTAGCAGGAGGTAGCTTATGAGCGAAGCTATACTAGTCTAAAATAGCATCTCAAAGCTAGCATGTAGCAACAACACAGACGTCATTTTGATATTTTATCGATTAATTGCAAACCCTGAAATGAACTATTAAACAACTGAACTGTGTCCCATTTAAAGGGACAGCGTTTATAAATGTTCATAGCAATAACTATATTTCCTTCAATTGTTATGAAAATGCTGCATGTATCAAATATGACATAAATTGAATTTGACTTTCTGATTTACTCCTTGAAACTGGGCCTCTGTCTCTTTAAGAAGCTCCTGCTCTTCCTGAAGCTCCGCCTCCAGGAAGTCATCCCAACATGGCTACTCTATTAACCCTTTAACGGTTTTACCAGCAGCATGATGAGCTCAGCAGATGTTTGCTAATTGCTGCTGGCTAGTCTGAAGGAGCTGAGTGGGGGAGGAGCTGCGCCTTGAAGGCGGGGCCAGGTCCACCCAGGTGTTTAGCAGCTGAATGGTTGCCAAGGAGATTAATCGATGTCACAAAGCAACACTCCAGACAGTAACATTACAACACAACTTTAAAGAGAAAATCAAGGAAAATTCTTTCTTTGCATCCAACTTTTTTTTTTTATTATGCTGTTTTGATTCCTTAGCTGATGAAAGTGTGAAGCACCGAGGCAGAGGAGCAGGATGATGAAGGGCAGCTGCAGCAAACAGGAGGCCTCACTCTGCTCAGATAAAGGGGGCGGAGCCACACTCCAGCCAAACAGGTTCACCGTCTGAATACCAACAGCCTGCTGACCAGATCCCTCCCTGTAGATCCCAGTAGGTCTAGAGCAGCTAGAGGTCCAGCAGCTCTAGAGTCACACAGGAAGTTGATGAGACTTCAGCTGCTTACTTCCTGTCTGGCTGAAGGAAACTTGCAGCCAACAGGTTTGATGCATTCAGCGGCTCTGCTGTCCATGCTAACATCCTCTTCCTCCTCTTCCTCCTGAAGCTGAGCTCTGAATGTCCAATCAGATCCTCAGCTTGAGGTTCTGCTGCAGCTGGACTTCAGAGTCTGGATCCGTTCTGGATCCTAACTGGCGCTAACCAGCTCTGCTAACCGGGTCAGCGTACCGGCTCAGGTAACGCAGGCTTTAATGGTTTCCAGCTGCTGGAACCAGTCAGAGCTGCTAAAGTCTCTCTGCACATGCAGTGCCCGTCCCGTCCAGCAGAGGCGCTGTTGCTTTTTGATAACAGATCAGTGACTTTGATTTTAGGAGAATCAGTTTCGCTCTGAATGCTGCCCTCTCCCATGAACAGCTTATGATTTTAATGAGCTGAACATTATGCTGAAATATTCAAATGTAAAGCTAAAAACTAGCTTCACATTTTGATTACTTAGCATTATTTTATCATGCTTTTTGCATTTAATTAATGTTCGTCATCTGCATTTTTCTGGTTTACATCACTATTTTTAGATTAATGAGAATGCTTTTCTAATCATGTTGTTTTTTATTTATTTCTTAGTTTCAGCATATTTTGTTGTGATTTAGCAAGAATGATTATTTGTTGCAGTTTTCTAGTTTGTTTTAAAAGATTTATGCTAATATTTACTATTTTTGGAAGCCTGTTTATTCTTAGCTTTTTTTGGTATTTAACATTATTATTATTATTATTATTATTATTATTATTTTGAGCAGAGATATCGGTAGGGTAATTCATGCAGATGGCGGTGGCTCCCCCTGGTGGCTGATGCCGGTCCTGCTGTATTTGAAGGAATCAATCGGAGGGATTTAAATCCTGCAGGCGGTTAAAAAACTGCAGCTCAATGAATAAATGTTTGTATTTGTGAATGAAAATAGATATGGATACTTTAAATCACGTCACAATAATCACATCTATGATTATTGGAATAATTAAAATCATAATTAAATCACTGACCTTAACAAAGACATTATGAGCTATCAGCTTGAATTCATATTTCAACGTTAGCTGTGCTAGACAGCTTCGCTAGCATCACTTCCACCTAGCTTCGCTTCCTTTGTGCTTCTTTTCTACATGAAGATGAAAGTTTGTTGAATTTTCTCTGCAGCGAAGCAGGATTTATTCTGGATGTTTTGTTATGTTATTGATGATTTATAGCTGAACTGAAGATGTAGCAAACATCTCCCAGACAACCACAACTCACGTTCTCAGAGTCGGATACGTTTGGATTTGGATCAGAACGTTTTACAGCCGATGGAAACAAGAATGTTGAAAAGTTCAACAACATTCTGTGATTAATTTTTTATTTCCACAGTTTGGGTCGATTGGTTTTGACGTCGGTTTTGTTGACCGAGGTTCTGAGGACCAGAGGTCAGAGGTCGATTAGCGTTCACACCTCACCAGCCAGACTGGACTTTATGAACAAACGGACCGGAGTCGGATTAAAGCGGACTGAACTGGGCTGGAGTGAGCTCAGTCTGAAACACCACTGTTTGGTTTCAGGTTTTCCAGGTCTTCCAGGTTTTCCCAGCTGTTTTTCTCTGTAAAGGCCTCAGAGGAGCAACACTGCTGCTGGGAGAAAGCCTGGTCTCTGCAGCTGTTAGCGCAGCAGCAATTAGCCTGCGCTAATCTTCGCTCCCTAACCTCGTTCCCCTTCGTCTTCCTCGGCCCGGGGAATGTAATCAGGCGGCGGCCGTCCCTGGATTAAAGCTGGCGGAGTTTGTTGGAGCTGCAGGTCGATGGGATCAGATCGGACAGGAAGAAGATCTGATGATGGAAACTTTAGACCTTTAAAGCCGCACAGCTATTTAAATCCCGTCTGGACAAAAAGCAGATTCCTAAAATCGGCTTCTGGATTTTGCAGCAGAAACATCGTCTGGATCTGATACTTTCATCCCTGTAATGATTCAACATGTTGAATTTTCACACAAATTCAGTCTCAAAATATTCACTGCAGTTAGCCACGAAACATATTAGCAGAAGCTAACGCTAAGGTCGAGTCGTCGTCTCTCTTCTCCATCCGGGCGGCGGCTGTGAAACTCGCCAGCAGCAAAGTCCTCAGATTCTGATACAGTTTATTAGTTTCAAGCAGCATTAATATTATGACCAAAGAGGAAATCATCTGATGTCATAAAGGTCATCCAGGTCATGAAACATGTTTTATATCAATAATTGTTTTTAAAGGATCACAAATGGCAGCCATCTTGCTAAATGGCCGTTATTTTGGAATTTCAGTGCATGATGGGAAATATGAGAAACATCTAACCTGAGGGGTTAGCATGCTAATGCTAATGCTAGTATCTACACTGACAGGTGTTTTCGGTGATAAGCTGCTCTGATGGTTGGATCCAGAAAAGTCTCCATGTTGGCTATGGATCTGGTTCTGGCTGCTGTTCAACAGGTTCTGTTTCCTCCTGAAGGTGGCAGCACCAAGCTGGCCGTTAGGCCTGCAGTGGAGATTCGACCTCAGGTCGTCAGCCATCTTTTATTTTCGGCACTGGGGCCTCATGCATAAAGCAGCGTGCGCAAAAAAACTGTGCGGCGCCATATTTTACGCACAAGTCAGCATGTATAATTTAACTTTGCGTCAAAGTTTGTGTAAATATACACACACCTTTTTGCTGGCGTGAAAATGTGCAGCAGTAACAAACTTTTTCTGTGGACAATAAACTACAAAGAGTCAAAACTCATAAATCCACTGAAATCTGACAACATTCAGTTATTTAGACCAAGAAGCATCAAACCTGATGTTTGTTCATGATTTTAATATTTTATTGTTTAAACATAAACGATGAAACTGAACCGCATTTATCCTCAGACAATAAGCTAACACACACACACACACACACACAATAAAGAAAATAAAAATGGTAGGATGTGAAAACCTCACTGGAATGTAATAAACACATTTCCTCAGTTGTGTCTCATAAAGATGTAATGTTGGTTTGCGCGTCGAAGCGAATGAAATACATCTATGG